>NC_039359.1:105369475-105435283 GCF_003573695.1 Papaver somniferum | reverse complement strand
TGGCGTGCCAGTAGCCGTGGCATAGCGACATGCTAGCAGTTGTGGCATGGTGGCGTGCCAGTAGCCGTGGCATGGTGACGTGCTAGCAGTTGTGGCATGGTGGTGGGCCAGTAGCCGTGGCATCGCGACGTGCTAGCATCTATGGCATGGTGGCGTGCCAGTAGCCGTGGCATAGCGACGTGCTAGCAGCTGTGGCATGGTGACGTTCCAGTAGTCGTGGTATAGCAGTATGCTAGTTGCGGCATGGCCAAAGTTAGCATCGTGGACGGATTTAGTTGCGTCTTGCCTGGATTAGGGTTTGGGTGTGTTGAAATCCTAATTAGTGTGTGCGGCGCGTTTTAGGAAGGTAGTACGTTTTTGGTAGCTAGCTTAGTATTAGCGACTTCTTTTGAGACCGTGACAGGTTTGGAGCAACCTGATTGGTCGATGGAAAGGGGGCCGACAAGAAACATGGGGTCGGCCTTGTTTGGAATGCGCTTGGCGCATTTAGAGCGACCTAATTGGTCGATGGGAAGTGGGGTCAGCAAGCTAGGGCGCGACCACACTTCCAGCGCGTTGTGCCGGATTTAAAGCGACCTGATTGGTCGATAGAAAGGGGGCCTGCAAGAAACATGGGGCCGAACTTGTTTGCAATGTGAGTGGCACATTTAGGGAGACCTGATTGGTCGATGAGAAGTGGAGCCAGTCAAGCTAGGGCGTTCCACACTTCCAGCGCGCTGTGGAGAATTTGGTTGCCTAGCTCTGCTAGGCGTGGTTTCGACCAACGGGGTCTAGTATATGGCGTGAGGCGCAAAACTCTAATTTGCAATTTAGTTGGGTTTATGAGTTCTTTGCAAGTTATCACAATAATTATATGGATTTTCGTATGTTGTCACAAAAATCTTTACCTATAGAATGCAACATGCTTTCTGTCTGAGCCTTTCGTGTAATGGCCTTAACTTTGGTACTTGGAGGTTTCATGCTACTCAGCTGCAAGTGAACATAAATCCGTCATGCATACCGACTTAAGGTTTCTGCTGAGGAACATAGCATAGGAAAGTACTCAGCGAGTCTAGTATTGGCGAGGCGCCAGAAAAGGTATATTGAGCGGCTCAATAAATGTGTCGGTGGAGAGGTTAGTACTAGCATCACTGTTTCCTTGCAGAGTGACGTCACATATGATGCAAGGTTTTACGATTTTAACCCTAAGCTAAAAACCACCATCAACATTAAGTCCCCTGCTTAGCTCGGAACGGGGGCCTTGTTGCGAGGTAAGCATGAGATGGTGACAGACGAGGGAAAAATCGAAATGGCAAGTTATGAAATGATGGTCAGGAAGATCCGACTAACCTTTTTCGGGAGGTAAATAGAATCCATAACTCTTGCATGAGTGACTTTGCGTAAATTTTGTCGCTACTGGCTAGGCCGCGAGGTGGTAGAGATGGTTGCTGGCTGAGACGCAGACTGTTGGCATCAGCTTAGAAGGGAGTCGCTAGCATAGACTTGGCGTGAAAGGGAGCCATTGGCATTGCGCGGCTTGAAATGGAGCCGCTGGCATCGGTCGGCTTGGTAAGGCTTGGCTTGGCACGACTTGGATGCGGCTTGGACGCAACTTGGCTTGGATTGGGTGCGACTTGTCTTGGAGCGGCTTGGACGCGACTTGGATTGATGCGGCTTGGAATAGGAGCAGCGGGCATTGTGAGGCTTGGTAAGCGCGTCTGGCATGTGCGCCTGATAAGCGCGTATGGCATACGCGTCTGATAAGCGCGTATGGCATGCGCGTCTGATAAGCGCGTATAGCATGCGCATCCGATAAGTGCGTCTGGCATGCACGTCTGGTAAATGCGTATGGCAAGCGCGTCTTGTAAGCGCGTCTTGTATTGTCTTGGACGCTGACTGTTGGCGCTGGAACATACCAAGCGACGATGATAGTGCTAATGGATTCAGTCAGTGGGACGGTGGAAATGAAACTTGGAAGGCTTGCAGGGTGGATCACGGAATGCTGGAGAATTGGCACTAACTTAAACACAGAGTGCTGGATTCATGGAGAGTTGCATGTTAAGCGACTGGTGTTCCTCGTGATGTCGCGCTTGTGGTTCGGTCATGGAGCGGAGATATTGGCACACTACTTGTTAAGCTATGGAGCATGAGTGTGGTGCACCTAGTCATCTATTCCCGTTCATGGAAGTAAGGAATCCTTATTCTGTTCAAACTCTAAAAACTGCATTCGTATGAAAAGGGGTATCGACCCTCTTCTGTTTTTGTTGTTCGTCCAACTCCATGCTTTCATCTGCAGTATCTGTCTCCTCTTCGTCATTTGTTAGCGGTGGTAGAGCGAGCATTAATGGTAACAAAGCAATCTCCAAATCAACATCAAGGAGAGCCAGGAGAACTCAAGGTAGGTGCTCTCGCATGTATCTGCCCAACAGTTCCATCGATCTTCTCCAGAATGTGTAATAAGGTTCTGACTCCAGAAGGATGAGTATCTGACAGTGGATTTTAAAATTTATTGCACTCTTAGGATGGATGGATGGAATAATCTCATGTCTAATCTTTAAGATTGTGGTTGCGTTGTTGGTTCATCCGTGACTTTAGGTTATTTGGTACCTATACTTTTGATTGCGATGATGATATATTGTGGATGCTTGTATTATCGAAATCTTCCGCAACCATTGGGTGAAGTAGATGAGTTGAGAGGTATTCCGTTGCCGATGTGCTTCTATCAAGTCCTCAAGGACTTCGTTATAAAATACATCCTTTGAACCATCTTCTGAACCTTGGACTATTATATGGAATGGGATGCAATGAGCAGCGCCCATTTATACTTTTGTTAGATCCGATGGTGTGGACGGATATGTGAATGTATCTCTGTGGCGTGCTTTTGGGGACTTTGATTCACGTGTACGGATTCATGTTGAGAAATTCTTATGGCTTGTAAAACTCCGACAGTGATAATGTTGAAATCGGAAATAACCTGGTTGAGAGCAGTAATGGCGTCCCGTTCTGGTAGTCCCCATGTTTAATTATCTTGAGCCTATTTTCTCGTGGAAGATGTGCTTCTGCTACATTCGCTGGTAAGGTGGTGACTGCGTTTAAGCTTCTAAACACGAAGGAGGCTTCAGTCCTCAGGTGTGGTTTACATGCTTATATCAGGTATGGTTGGTGATTTGACCATGATAAGGATATCACCATCTCGCATCCGTAGTGGTGACTCTATTACTTCTTCCATGTGAAACTAAAACATGGAGAAGTACGGATTATCCTTGTAGTGATTGTTTCTATGGTGAAGTTCTGGATGGTATCGACAAACGAGCAGCAACAGTTCTTGGCAGCATATGTCATCAGAAGAGACTACACCGCGTGGGAACCAAAATAGGTCGGTTGGAATTGTATGGGCGTCCATGGAAGTAAAGGGATCAGTTGTATGCGTAAGTGAGTAAACTGTCCATGACCACGAGGTTTGGCGAGATGGATCAAAAAGCGGCGACAACTGCGATCCTTGGCTGGCTGTGATCACGATACTTGACAGGGAGGAGTGTGGTGGCTACATGCACGAACTTTGGAAAGAAGGAGTGTGGCGTTGAAGCGGCTTCAGCTCTTAGAGAGGACGTTGAAGCTTATGGAGAAAAACGCTGAAACTTCGGCTTCGGATCCTGGAGTAGTTTATGGAGAGGATGCTGAAGCGGAACGACTTCCTGAGAGAATGTTGAAGCGGTTTCCAGAGCGAAACATTGAAGCGGAGCGGCTTCTGGATCTGGAAGCGGAGGCGGCTTCCCGAGAGAATGTTGAAGCGGTTTCCAGAGCAAAACATTGAAGCGGAGCGGCTTCTGGATCTGGAAGCGGAGGCGGCTTCCCGAGAGAATGTTGAAGCGGTTTCCAGAGCGAAACATTGAAGCGGAGCGGCTTCTGTCTATGGAAGCGGAGGCGGCTTCCCGAGAGAATGTTGAAGGGCTCCTGTAGAAAACTCCAGTGAGGGTGCCATTAACCCTTGACTCCAAAAAAATGAATTGATACGATATGGCATGGGAAGACGTCACAAATGGTACTGGTCGACAAGTATCGTTTTTCTCCTTATATGAAAGAATACGCTTCTTCTGTTCGATTCTCCCTTGCACCTCTCAGAGCCTTGACGGCTACAATGTTGAAGTCGGAGGCCGCGTCAATCAGCGTGACGTCAAACTCGACATCCTTCAAGTGAATAGTGGTTAGGAGTCCCCAGTTCTGTCTAACAATCGTGCTTCCCAGGAGAGGTTGGGGTTCGGGAATGGCTTCCCTGGCTGGAAACAGCTGCTTTCCTGATGCAGTGCGGTTGAGGGCTGCGAGTATGTCTTGATGATGCGCCTTGTAGAAATACAAAATCTCACAAAAACGGTTTATCATGGGCTGCACGATTTGGGTGGGGTCCCAAGAAATTATGCAGCTACTGATGGGAAGAGGATCTCTGCGAACCCAGGAGGGTTGCTGATTTTCTTTGCCTCGATTTTGGGTAAGTCGTTCCTGATCTCTATATGTGATAAAATTGGATTGCTGATTTTTCTACTGGGAGTTTAGGAGAAACGCGAGCCTCTTCATCAATAAAGGCGCGTCCTGCTGAAGTGCTTGCGCCAGATGTTAAAAGTATTCTTTTCCGGTTCCATCTGGGGTTGACGTGACTCTCTTGGTAACCGCTCTGCTAGTGTCTTGAGAAAAATAGGTATCTCTTTATGAGTTGTAGCCATGTCTTTCTGAGCCTTACGAGAACCTTTTGTCTTTCCATAAAATCAATAGTGGTAAGAAGAGATCGGCTTCTCCAGTCTTCCGTCCTGATGGTGGAGTAGCAACGGTTCTGGTGACGTTGGAGATGTCACACTTGGAGAAATGTTAGGAGCGGTGGCGGCGGCTCTGGATCTGATGATCGACGCCGTAACACCTGAAGGAATGTTTTCCGTGCCGCTGGTGTTGGCAGGTGGTGTATTAACCCCACTGGAAGGAACGTTAACACCGGGAATAATTTCAATACCAGTGTTCTCAAGGTTTTTTGCTGATCCGGACCGTTTCCGAGGATGTAATCTCGAGTTGGGAGTTCCACCGGGACATGTTCACAAACTTTGAGTTCAATGCTCCCTGGTTCGTTGAGGGTTTCACCGAGATACAAAAGTTGCAAATTGAGGCGACCGAAGGCTCCTCCGCGGATGTGATCAATCAACACGAAGCGAAAATCTAAAGTTTGTCCAAAAAGTTGAAGCTGAAACAGGCGGCTCTCCAAAGTGCGAAGGAGGTTTTCTCTAAGAAGAGCAATCTATTGCTGAATGATTTTCCTTGAACATCTTCTGTCTTCTGGACCTCTTTTGCTTAGGTTTTTTTTTTTTTGAAAGGCAAACGAAACGCCTAGTTTATAGTTAGGTTTTTCCTGGTTTTTGGATTGATAGATGATTGCTCTTTATGAGAGTTTTGGATTATTTTGGAACAATGGTATTTTGATATGTTAAAGTCTGAATTGCAAGTGTAAGTAGCAAATCATCTGGGAAAATTGTGAAACCGTGAATATTGCATGACGGTGGAAAGCATGGGATGAAATTTGGGAATAACATGGTGTTTGGTTTCAACGCGGAAACCCAAAGTAATCGGTTATGTATTTTGCCTGACCAGACTTACTTGCTTTTATGGTCCTTTCCAATAAAACGGATCCCAGGGCGTAAGTCCGCGTTTTATGGGCGACGTCGTGTTACCCGCGAAAAGTCCCCAGTTGTTCCCCGTCGTGTGATTGTTGATAACTGAGTCGTCGATCCTGAGTAGATTGTTTGCTCCCCTCTTCCGACCTAAGTTGAAAGATGAAATCTGGAATTCGAAATTAATATTGTAACCGAAAGATTAATCTCCCACTATAGTCGCCAATTGTTTGTGGGTGAAAACTGTTTCTGCTGATTTCGGTAATTTCGTGTGAGTGCGGATGAGAAACGAATCTAAACCCTAAACAATGTACTGCACGGGAGTACTTTTGATTCGAGAGATCAATCTGTACAATCCTGGACTAAACCAAGAAATGGTCGTTCCAGGCTTGCTTCGGTCACAAAGTGAAGGAGAAGGGTTGGTCTTAGGGAGGGAAACAAAGAAAGTGTTGAGGCCAGAATAGTTGATTCTGGAAGTGTGGGTGTTTTGCGACTTGTTCTCCTGACCAAAACTTGTTTTTTTTTTTGTGGAAATAGGTGAAACCTATTTATACAAGTCGTAATGAAACGTACCCTGGCCTCATAAGAAGTGGAAACGCCTGGAATTGATGTTTCCATAATGAAGAAAACGTTTCACCATTACTTCTTGTATTTACTAACCGCCTCACTCTTATGACACTTTCTCATAACGAGCGAACTGCACGCCGCACGCTGTAAACCTCCAGACCGATACCCTGATGAGTATCCCCAGTTTGTGACATGTTTTGATGTCTCGAGTGTTATTGTGGAAAATGTATAACAGGTTGCTACGTATGGCATGGTGTCATGCTAGTAGCCGTGGCATAGCGACGTGCTACAGTTGTGGCATGGTGGCATGCCAGTAGTCGTGGCATAGCAACATGCTACCAGCTGTGGCATAGCAACGTGCTAGCAGCTGTGGCATGGTGGCATGGCAGTAGCCATTGCATAGCAACGTACTAGCAGCTGTGGCATGGTGGCATGCCAGTAGCCGTTGCATAGCGATGTGCTAGTAGTTGTGTCATGGTAGCGTGCCAGTAGCCGTGGCATAGTGACGTGCTAGTAGCTGTGGCATGGTAGCGTTCCAGTAGCCTTGGCATAGCGACGTGCTAGCAGCCGTGGCATGGTGGCATTCCATTAACCGTGACATAGCGACGTGCTAGCAGCTGTGGCATGGTGGTGTGTCACGTGCCCAGTAGTCGTGTCATAGCGACGTGCTAGCAGCTGTGGCATGGTGGCGTGCCAGTAGCCGTGGCATAGAGACGTGCTAGCAGTTGTGGCATGGTGGTGTTTCAGTAGCCGTGGCATAGCGACGTGCTAGCAGTTGTGGCATGGTGGCGTGCCAGTAGCCGTGGTATAACAGTGTGCTAGTTGCGGCATCTCCAAAGTTAGAATCCTAGACGGATTTCGTTGCGTCTTGCCTGGATTAGGTTTTGGGTGTGTTGAAACCCTAATTAGTGTGTGCGGCGCGTTTTGGGAAACTAGTACGTTTTTGGAATCTAGCTTAGTATTGGCGACCTCTTTTGAGTCCGTGATAGGTTTGGAGCAACCTGATTGGTCGATGGAAAGGGGGCCGACAAGCAACATGGGGCCGGCCTTGTTTGAAATACGCGTGGCACATTTAGGGCGACCTTATTGGTCGATGGGAAGTGGGGCCGGTAATCTAGGGAGCGGACACACTTCCAGCGCGTTGTGGCGGATGTAAAGCGACCTGATTGGTCGATGGAAAGGGGGCCGGAAAGCAACATGGGTTCGGCCTTGTTTTGAATGCGAGTGGCGCGTTTAGGGGACCTGAATTGTCGATGGGAAGTGGGGTGGGTCAAGCTAGGGCGCGCCACTTTCAGTGCGCTGTGGCGAATTTGGTTGCCTAGCTTGGCTAGGCATGGTTTCGACCAAAGGGGTCTAGTATATGGCGCGAGGTGCAAAACCCTAATTTGCAATTTAGTTGGTTTTATGAGTTCTTTGTAAGTTATCACAATGATTAGATGGATTTTCGTATGTTGTCACGAAAATCTTTACCTAAAGAATGCAGTATGCTTTTTGTCTGAGCCTTTCGTGCAATGGCCTTAACTTTGGTACTTGGAGGTTTCATGCTACTCAGCTGCGAGGGAACATAAATCCTTCATGCCATACCGACTTAAGGGTTCTGCTGAGGAACATAGCATATGAAAGTACTCAGCGAGTCTAGTATTGGCGAGGCGCCAGAAAAGGTATATTGAGCGGCTCAATAAATGTGTCGGTGGAGAGGTTAGTACTCGCAGCACCGTTTCCTTGCAGAGTGACGTCACATCTGATGCAAGGTTTTACGATTTTAACCCTAAGCTAAAAACCACCATCAACACCCACAAAACGTGTTATGGCACCTGATGGTGTTTTGGGAAGTTCATGAAATAATTTTCATTATCATGCACCGGGTTTACAATTGTAGACGGTAGAGATATCATATCTAGAGAATAATAGCTATGTGGATAAATTTGTGGTTTTTAAGATCTGGGTAAAAGTAAATGTAGGCTTTACTACAAGCATTATCTGTCAATTGGCTTTCCAAAATGAATGAAAAAATGCACGTAATCTAATAAATATAGATAACTTGTCACCAACACCACCATGTCCTCATTAAAAATACCCAAAGGAATTTCTTCTTCTAATTCTCTTGCATCATGTCTTGCACACTGACTAGTTTTTGTTGTTTTTCTTTTTAAATCGATTCTCATTCTCAAAATCATTATAAGTAATTATACTTTTATTTGTTTTTGCCTTCCTTTAAGATTGTAACTTTCCATTCTCCATTAATAATACTAAACTTACCTTCTTGTCTTCTATATCCATCAGGCATCATGATCCAATCAGGTACGAGAACAGGCTTTGGCAGCCTTAGACACCACTGTTAGAGCATTGCTCGGTCGAACTCGCAAGCATTTCTATCTCAATCTTGTTTGTCAAGTTTAGTTGATCAAAACTATAGTCTTGATTTCTAGTCTACTTATAGATTTGTCTCGGATTAGGACAGAATATGTAGGTTAGCTTTAGACTTCACGACGTTCATCGATTGAAGATGAAGATCTACTGAGGAAATCTTGGAGGAACTTCATCAACAAAAGCTATGGGGAGAGTAAAACTTATCTATCACTCATAAGTCTATCCTATCTCCTAATGAGACTAAGTCATATAGCTATATAGACTTATATATTATACACATTTCATATTTCGAGCTAAGTTTATCTCGCTTATCTATTTCTCGAAATATGTGTTGGAAGCTTTTTTCTTTAGCTATGTTCATCATATTCTTGACGAGTTTAGTTGGAAACAATTTATTTGTTGGAAACTAAATATTAAGTCAAAATATGATCATGTGGAAATTGCCTTGAAACACCTTACATGATTTGTGTGAGACAATCATTTGATGCCGACTTAGAATGTTTCGTATTGATCATTCGATCACTTGATAATTACTTACAAACTAATAGTTGTGTGGGGCAGCTGTTGTCATCTTCTAAGGATGTTTCAACGATTGAAACGGGAGTTTAGAACTAAAACATTTGTCTGGATACAACACAGTATGCGTACCTAGTATGCAAACTATTTTGGTATGATTCAGGTCCGAGAACCTTGTTTGCATACCTAGTATGCGAATGGTTCTACCTAAGTTAGGTCTAGGACGGTTGTTTACGTATCCATTTACAAACGGCTGGACAAGACCAAAGTCTGGAAGCTATAGTTTGCATACATGTTTGCAAACTTAGTGGTTAAGTTCTAAAATCGGTTAAGTATGATTCTCATACTCATGAAAAAATACATTTATGAATTAAGGAATGCAATCTTTGCAAACCGTGGCTTAATGTTCATAAATTGATTCTTATATAAGTACTTTGTACGATTATGAATTAATCCCATTTTATTTCAATTTGTTCATATATATTTCTATGAGATAGTGAACAATTGAAAAAATCTATTTGAAACACAATTATATTCATTTGATTATCTTTCATGATTGATTGATCATCATAGTTGATCTAGATGTGTCAGATGAATGTGCTTAAGACAAAAGTGTTCATACGGATAACTTCCGTTAACTGTTATTGAGCCAACTCAATATAAACGTTTAGGTACAGTTACCCATATCTAAATGAAGGTATATTTCATTTGTGTGTAACAAGATAAAACCATCTAATGGTGGAGAGATATTGCTTTGGTTTTAAGCAAACTTAGCTTGCTTAAATCAGGATTTCATCTAACGGTGAATATTGATTGCTTTTTTATTAAGTTGTCTTAGCTTTGATTGAAAGAAAACCCTGATTTAAAAAGACTATATAAGGGAGAACTCTAGCAAATGGAAAACCTAATCCCAAAACTTTCATATGTCCTAGTTGCGACTAGAGTCGATTCTCCTTTAACCTAGGTTTTCCCAAAACCATTATAGGTTAACGACTTGAAGACTTTATTTGGGATTCATGAAGCCATATCCAACAATTTTCTCTGTAGTTGCGTATTCTGATCTTACTTGTTTTATCGTATTGAGTACTATCTTCTCTAAGATTTGCTTGAGATTTATCTCCGATAGATAAGATTTAAAAAATAATCACAAAGTTCTTCGTCTCAAACTTTGTGGTTCCGCAGTAACTTCTTCTACTAACATATAGTTAAGTTATTGTGAGGTGATTGATAATTCTAGGCTGCTCTTCGGGAGTATAAGACTGGATTATCAATTGGTTCCTGTTAACCTTGATTTATCATAAGACATAACAAAACTTCATAGGTACTTCTGTGGGAGATACATTTATCTCTCAGAATAGACTTATATGTCGGGGACAAATTTTTTTACAAATCTTCGACTTTGGGTCATATCACTCTTAGTTGTGGGTGAGATAAGCTAAGGGAATCAAGTGCGCAGAATCCAGCGTGAATCTAGAGGCGTAAGGAACGCGACTAAACCTTAATCGGTGTGAGACTTGTTTAGGGCTCAACTACTTTTCAGTCCGAAGTTAACTTGTAGTAGGCTAGTGTTAGTAGCGTCCTAATACAGTGTGGTGTTCAAATCTGGACTAGGTCCCGGGGTTTTTCTGCTTTTGCGGTTTCCTCGTTAACAAAACTTCTGGTGTCTGTGTTATTTGTTTTACGCATTATATTTGTTTATATAATTGAAATATCACAGGTTGTGTGTAGTTCAATCAATTGGTAAATCCGACCTTGGTTTGTTGTATATAAATTGATTGACACTTGGGCATTGGTCTTTGGTACCGTCAAAGTATTTCTCACATCAATCAGGCTCACAGATTTCTATCTGTTTGATTTGTTGATTGATTTAAGAAAAAGAGATATAACTCTTCGGAATAATACCGAAGTTAGTCCATGCAGATTTCCGAACGAATTATTGGGTGTGGTTTTTATACCCCCGCCTTTTGAATTGGTATCAGAGCAGGCGAACACGATAAGACCTTATAAGTCTATGTTTGTTGCAATCTAACTCTATGGACAGAAGTGCTATCTCTATAAACGTACCGCCAATCTTCGATGGCTCGAGTTACTTATGGTGGAAAATTTCTATGCGTGCCCTTCTTCAAGCGCGTGATTTTCAATCATGGGTTCGTGTTGTTAATTTCTATAATCCTCCAATGGTTATAGTAGACGGTGTAACTGTTCCAAAGTATATTTGCGAGTATGGTCCTATCGAGATTCTAGTTACAAAGAAAAATTCTGACGGATTAAATGCTATCATCCATGCCATTACCCCAAATATTCAGCACCATGTGACTACATGTAATAAGTCTTAAGATGCTTGGGATATCTTAGAAACCGTATTTGAAGAGAATACCTCTGAGAAAGAAGCTAGGCTTCAAAACCTAAATTCTAATTGGGAAAACCTTTGTATGGCTGATGAATATTCATTTGATGAGTTCAATCACAAAGTGTCTGAAATTGTTAATGCATCTTTTGCATTGGGTAAGACTATTCTTGAAAAGGACATTGTGATGAAAATTCTCAGGTCATTGCCAGCTAGATACGATTCTAAGAAACATGTCATCGTTGAGGGAAATAACCTTGATACTCTTTCCAAAAACTCACTTGTTGAAAAGTTAAAAATTCTTGATCATGATCAGAACACAGTCAGAACATCTGCGTTCAATGTTGTGACCAATACAAGTGAATCTTCTAACTTGTCTTGGGCCGATGAATGTTGTCCTAATCATGTTGATATAAATAGGTCATTGATTACACAAAATATCAAGGATATTGTGAGGAGAAGCAAAAGATCTGAGAAAGACACTCTATCTCTGATGCTTCAGATGATTCAGTGAAAGAAGTGAATTCAAGTTAGTATGTCAAAAATATGCATACTTCTGAAGTTTGCACAGAAAGTTCTGCTTTCTCGGCAGAAACTTCTATTAACTCAAATTCTGATTCATATTACGAGTCTGACACTGAGATTTTGAAATTCTTGGATAGAAATAAAAAAAATTCATCAAGAAAATCTTTAATTGAAGAGTTTGTTGGAGAAACTTGAATCATCACTTCAAGTGAAAAATATTGAGATTGATTGTCTTAATGATGAATTCACCAGAACCCTATTTCTAAAAGAGAAAGAGATTGGTACTCTTAAGTGTGACTTGCAAAGGTTGCCAGGAAGCTCTGAAAAGATCTCAACAATGTTATTTGGTCATAAGTATTTTGGGAACACAAATGGTATAGGGTTCAGAATCAAGACTGTGAGCACTAACAATTCCTTTGTTCCAGCCGGTTCTGGAAAAGTGGATGTAGAAGGTTGTGATAAACAGGTGGCCAATCAGCAAAATAGAAATTCTTCTCTGAATTATTTTTTTAGTGGAAATTCGAATCATGTTCAAAGTAAGTGTTGGAAATTCAAGAGGAAGAACAAAAGAATTGCCAAGCTTCAATGTGACATGAAAAGAATGAATATGGCTTTGGGTAACCAACAAGGAACCCGTGAAGACAAGAAGAAGTCTAAGATAACCAGATTCATACGAGGCAAGAAGTCTGTTTACACAATACACCTTGAAATGTCATCATGTGACACAAGAAGTGAGCATTATGCTCACTCCATCACTACCTAATTGTAGTGATGCGTGGATCCTCATTATTAACTTGAGAATGTGAGGATTGCATCAAGGTTGCTCAAGCCTTGTATAATAGTTTATTTCTTATTCTAGAATTTACTTAAGGCTATATAAGTTATGTTTTGGAAAAGTGAATATATTCTTTTCAAAATAGTTAATGGAACGTGAACCGTGAAGACTTTTTTAACATGCATCCTGAAAAACTCTTTGGGGTTTGGTATTTTTCCGTGCTCTATTTATATTCCTTTTTGATCAAAATGCCCTTCACTCTCTTTTCTTTGAAAGATACAGTATCATGGCTCCTGTAACTAGAGGTACCACAAAAAGGGATGCAGTTGAAACAGTAAGGTGTATCTATGTGAAGGAATCCAATCCTCAAGGAAGAAAAAGGATAGGTCTACAAATGATGAAAAAGGTTCTTCTTTTAACTGTATTTTGTATGTTTGTCATCATGAGAATAACTTTAGGGCTATGGTGAAGGATTTCATCATCAAAAGAAATGATTTAAAATATCAAATCATTTTCTCTTTGGAAAATATATCTCACTACGAACAAATGTTGTCTCTGACGAAGAACACCTTGTGTGAACTGAAAAGACAACTTAGTGAGTCGACTGATATTTCTGAAGATCTAGAGGAATTGATTGATCCCATAAACAATGGGTTTTTCAATAATGAGAAGGAATTCCCAGTAGATGCTATGTGAAAGCTCTATAATGTCTAGGAAACTTCTTATGAGAATTTATTCTTGTGTTTTAAGAAGGATAACTAGGTTTGGAATAGAAAATATTGTGACTACACATAGCTATTGCCAACGATTTTCATCTTGCAATGTTTTTAGATTTATATATTTAAATTCTAAGTTATTTGGAAGATAATTTTGCAGTATTAATCTTTATTGGTTTTATATATTGTAAAAATATTTTATGGGATATGTGTGTTTACGTCCGAGAACTATGCTCAAAAGTTAAGTCTATTGTGTCTTTATGCAAATATTGATAAAAGATAGTTTTGAAATATTCCGCAATATTGATCTTTCCCTGATCCACTTCTTTGTGAAAGTATTGTATGGCTCCGTAAGTTTTCTTATGCTGAGCATTTCCGATCAAATTAATCAATAAGATCTTTTTGTGGTTAATTTATTCGAGTTTACTGGATACAAATTCATGTTTCATGGGATTTGTTAATGTTCAAAGAAATCCTTCTTTTCTTGTAAAAGTAAGTTCGCTCTTGTTTTTCTTTCGGGAATGACATATTATGGGGGAGAGTTCTTAATTGAACTTGTGCTTAATTGTCAAATCTTTGTGAGGAGTGCGGCTGTGGAATATTGTAGGAGTTATCTTGTATCTTTATAAACTCCTTGATGAATACACTAAGTTTCGACTATGTGAAATCATCGATACAAAGTTGATATGTTCTCTTTTAGTCATGAATAATCTCTTTGACAATTTCATTATGATCCCTTAGTTTTCGTATCTTTGCCAATTTATATTGACAAAAAGGGGGAGAATTATTTGGTAGTTCACACTACATACATATGGTTTACGGATCATTATGTAAGGGGGAGTGGTTTTCATTGTGTGATGAATTATTGACTGAGGGGGAGTGATACATATCTCCATAGTATTATTATCAAAGTTGTGATGCAATTGGACTTTGATGCTGTGTAATAATACTATGACATTGTATAACAATGATTAAGAACAAATGTTTTTCATATGTTTTCCTATTGTTATGGCTACGGATCTTCAACAACAATGATGCTGAGTTGAACACGTTCAGAATCGATGGAGTACTTGAAGTAGCAAAGAATTCAAGGGATGTTTAAGAGCCAAGAAAATCAAGCATGTTGGATGAGTAGCTACATAGTTTATTTATTTTGTAATCCATATGTATTGATAGTTTTGTCATTAAAATTGACAAAGGGGGAGATTGTTAGAGCATTGCTCGGTCGAACTCGAAAGCGTTGTTATCTCAAGCTTGTTTGTCAAGTTTGGTTGATCAAAACTATAGTATTGATTTCTAGTCTACTTATAGCTATGTCTCGGATTAGGATAGAATGTGTAGTTGAGCTTTAGACTTCACGGCGTTCATCGATTGAAGACGAAGATCTACTGAGGAGAGCTTGGAGGAACTTCATCAATAAAAGGTATGTGTTGACTAAAACTTATCTATCACTCAGAAGTATATTCTATTCTATCTCCTAATGAGGCTAAGTTGTATAGCTATATAGACTTTTATATTATACACATTTGATATTTCGAGCTGAGTTTATCTCGCTGTTTGAGGGTGAAAACGATTTTTGCTGGTTTTGGTAAATTCATGTGTGTGGATGAGAAACGAGTCTAGACCCTAAACAATGTACTGCACGGGAGTACTATTGATTCGAGAGATCAATCTGTACAATCCTGGCCTAAACCAAGAAATGGTCGTTCCAGGCTTGCTTCGGTCACAAAGTGAAGGAGAAGGGTTGGTCTTAGGGAGGGAAGCGAAGAGAGTGTTGATACCAGAATAGTTGATTCTGAAGGTGTGGTTGTTTATGACTTGTATCAGAAAGTAGAACTGGCTAGCAGAATGGAAAGCTACCAGGTGATTTCTGGATACTGTGTTGTTCTCCGACAAAAACTTGTTGTTTGGTGGAAGTAGGTGAAACCTGTTTTTACAAGTCATCGTAAAACGTACCCTGGTCTCATAGGAAGTGGAAACTGTTGAGTAGTGGAAGAGTGGAGTAACGTGTAACATCAGAATTTATGCTTCCATGATGAAGGAAAATTTTACACCATTACTAACCGCTATTCTTCATGACACTTTCTTATAACGGGCGTATTTCACGTCGCACGCTGTAAACCTCCAGACCAATACCCTGATGAGTATCCCCCAGTTTGTGACATGTTTGATATATCGAGTGTTTTCGTGGAAAACACGTAGCACTTTTCTACGTGTGGCAAGTTAAAATCAAGAGGCTTACCACAGGAAAATAGCATAAGAATCTATTAGGCTTGTCTTGGCCGGTCGCCTGAAACTTGCCACAATCCTGTCGGCTCGGTGGCGAACTTTGATGGCTGAGATTGCATCTCATGATGAAGGGTAGTCGTGGATTATGGATACCTTCTGTTGGCGCCTGGTAATGGCGCAATGGCACCTTTGGTGCATGCCAGTGGCATTGCAGCATGGCTGGCATGGATCGTGCATGTCAGTGGCACGGTGGTGCAAGTGGCGCCTGGCGTAGCCATGTCCACTAGATTTAGGCGGAAGGTCGCCTAAAAGTTTCCACAAGTCTGGAAATTTGGTGAAAAACTTGGATGGCTGAGATCGCATCTCATGAGGAAGGGTAGACGTTGATTATGGCTACCTTCTTTTGGCGCCTGGTAATGGTGCAATGGCACCTTTGATGCATGCCGGCGGCATTGCAACATGGATGGCATGGCTCGTGCATGTCAGTGGCACGGTGGTGCAAGTGACGCCTGGCGTAGCCATGGCTACTAGATTTAGGCGACGGGCCGCCTAAAAATTGCCGCAAGTCTGTTAGTTTGGTGGAAAACTTGGATGGCTGAGATTGCATCTCATGGGAAAGGGTATTCGTTGATTGTGGTTACGTTCCGTTGGGGCCTAGCAGTGGCACAGTGGCGCCCTTAGTTCATGCAGGTGGCGTTGCGACATGGATGGCATAGTTTGTGCATGCCAGCGGCACAATAGTGCAAGTGGTTCCTGG
This sequence comes from Papaver somniferum, assembly GCF_003573695.1. Lineage (NCBI taxonomy): Eukaryota > Viridiplantae > Streptophyta > Magnoliopsida > Ranunculales > Papaveraceae > Papaver > Papaver somniferum. The sequence continues at coordinate 105,418,854 of NC_039359.1, read as the reverse complement.
CGTACCCATGGCGGCTGGATTTTTGGCAAGTTGGTGTTAGATTCAAACGTGGTGTGGCAACATCATTTTTAATGGCCACATTGATCCCCATGTTCTATGGAACATTGTTTGGCTCGATTGGCGCGGTAACTTTTCCTAAATTAGGGTTTGGCATGTCGAAACCTAATTAGCGTATATAGCATGTAGTATGCGGTAGGTGGCACGTTTGGCATGTGCGCCTGGCATGCGTGTTTAGCATGTTTGGCACGCCGTTTGGCATGTGCGCATGGCATGTTCTTTTTGGCATGTTTTGACATGCCGTTAGCATGTTTGCATGGTTTTGGGAAGCCAACTTGGTAGGGTAACCTTTTGACACAATTTCCACCCTTTTTAAAGCTGTGGCAGGTTTAGAGAAACCTGATTGGTCAATGAAAGCAGGGAGTCGGTCAAGCATGGGCGTGGCTACCCTTTTGGTGCGTGTGGCGGGTTTAGTGCGAACTGATTGGTCGATGGGAAATAGGGCTGGCAAGTATGGGCCCAGCAACAACTTATGTGTGTGTGGCGAGTTTAAGGTGACCTGATTGGACGAGAGAAATAGGGTCGGTTTAGGATGGGGCGTGGCCAATGGCAAATGGCGCCGGTTGGCCTAAGGCATGGCCACACCTCTCTTTGTTGCTGCTCCTATCCTGGCTCCTTGTTTTCTGATCCTGGGCAAGATTTTGCATCTGCTAATCCATCGCGGATGAATTACCTAGTTTGCCTAGGCTTAATTTCGACAAGCAAGGTTTGATATACTGCGCAAGGCGCAAAACCTTAACTTTTGCAATTTAGTCAGGATAATTGATTGAATTCCAGGTGTTGACACAGAGTTCTTTTAAGTTCATTCCCAGAGAGCAGCATGTTTTCTGATTGAATACCTTATGCAAAGACCTTATCCTTGATACTTGGAAATTCATGCTACTCTGCTGCGAGTCAACACAAATTGTCATGCCATATCAAAATTATGGGTTCAGCCAGGGAACATAGCACAGAAAACATTCAAAGAAACTTATATTAAGTGAATATAGGCAAGGTGCCAAAATTTACTAAATATCTAGGATTGTTGCTACATGCGCCAGTATGGATAAATTTCATGTAAATATATTGAACGGATCAATAAATATGCCAGTGAAGAGGTTGACACTCATGGATCCGCTTCCTTACAGAGTGACGTCACATCAGATGTAAGGTTTTACTATTTTAACCCTAAGCTAAAAACCACCATCAACATTAAGTCCCCTGCTTAGCCCGTGACAATGGTATTGTTGCGGGGTAAGCATGAGATGGTGACAGACAAGGATAAAATCAAAACGGCAAGTCATGAAGAGATTGTCAGGAGAATTTTGCTAACCTTTGTCAGAAGGCATGAAGAGTCTGTGATCCTTGCATTGGCGGCTTTGCATAACTTTGGCTCGGTTATAGGGTGTTGGCGTTGGCACTGCCACTTTCGCCACGGAGCGCTAATGCTGGCGCTACAGGTTCGGATACAGAATGCTAATGATGGCACTGCAAATTTAGCTACGGAATGGTGATGATGGTGCTACTTTCCTGGCAAGCGAGGAGATGGCGTTTCTTTGGCTACCAAACGGTGATGGTGGTGCTTCTTTGGCTACCAAATGGTGATGGTGGTGCTACTTTGGCTACCAAACGGTGATGGTGGTGATGCTTTGGCTGGCTGTGGAGTGGAGAAGATGGCGCTGCAACTTGGCCCGCGGAACGGGCGTTGGCTGGTTAGGTCACAGAACATGCGGATATGGCGCTTGGATTCAGTCCGTGGAATGGTGGAAACTGGCTTCAGGCCGTTGAATGATGAAAATGGCACTTGGAAGGCTTGCTGGATGGATCACGGAATTCTGGAGCGTTGGAGCTAACTTAACCACAGAGTGATGGAGCCATGGAGAGTTGGCTTGACCACGAAGTGCTGGAGCCATGGAGAGTTGGTTTGACCACGGAGTGCTGGAGCCATGGAGAGTTGGTTTGACCACGGAGTGCTGGAGCCATGGAGATTCGACTTAAACGCGAAGTGCTGGATCCATGGATAATTGGCTTGACCGCGGAGTGCTGGAGCCATGGAGAGTTGGCTTGACCGCGGAGTGCTGGAGTCATGGAGAGTTGGCTCGACCGCGGAGTATTGCATCCATGGAGAGTTGACTCGACCGTGGAGTGCTGCAGCCATGGAGATTTGGCACACGGCTTGTTCGACTATGGATTATGAGTGTGATACGCTCAGTCATCTATTCTCATTCATGGAGAAAGGAGGAATCCTGCTTCTGTTCAATCTCTAGAAACTTCGTTCGTATGAAAAGGGCTATCGACCCTCTTCTGTTTTTGTTGCTCGTCCGGCTCCGTGCTTTTGTCTGCAGCGTCCGGCTCCTCTTCGTCATTTTTTAGCGGTGGTAGAGTGAGCATTAACATCAACAAAGCAATCTCCGGCAGTTGTAATCAGCAGCAAGGCGATCCAGGAGAACTCAAGGTAGGTGCTCTTTTCCATTTTGCGCATACAGGCACTCAACAGTACCGTCGATCTTCTCCATAATGTGTAATAAGGTTCTGACTCCAGAAGAATGAGTATCTGACATTTCCAGTAGATTTTAAAATTTACCAAACTCCATTGCACTCTTGGGATGGATGGATGAAATAATGTCAGGGCTAATCTTGGAGATTGTGGTTGCGTTGTTCGTTCATCCTTGACTTTAGGTTATTTGGTACCTAGACTTTCTGATTGCGATGACGATATGTTGTGGATGCTCGTATGGTCGAAATCTTCCGGAGCCATTGGGCGAAATAGATGAGTTGAGAGGCGCTCCGTTGCCGATGTGCTGCTACCAGGACTTCATTCCAAGCAACATCCTTTGAACCATCTTATGAATCTTGGACTATTGTATGGAATGGGATGCGGTAAGAAGTCCCCAGTTATACTTGTGTTAGATCCAATGGCGTGGCTGGATATGTGAATGTATCTCTGTGGCGTGCATTTGGGGTCTTTGATGCATGTGTGCGGCTTCATGTTGAGAAATTATTGTGGCTCGTAAAACTTCGACAGTGATGATGTTGAAATCGGAAATAACCTGGTTGAGGGCAGTGAAGGCATCCCATTCTGGTAGTCCCCATGTGTAATTATCCTGAGCCTATTTTCTCGTGGAAGATGTGCTTCTACTGCATTCACTGGTAAGGTGGTGACTGCGTTTAAGCTTCTAAACATGAAGGAGGCTTCAGTCCCCAAGTGTAGCCTACTTTAATTGCATCACCTTGAATCCACGCCTATGGGATTTGATACAATCTTATCACACTCTCCTGGATGCGATGCTGGGATGCTTGGAATATCACATGGACGAAACATTATGGATAACGAAGAGGTAGAAGTGAGAGAGTTATGTCGTTAATCGTGGCTCCCTCTGTCTCTTCAAGAAAAATGTTTCAGTCGCGTCTCTGGAGTTATCTAATGGATGCTTGATTGTTGTCGGGGATGGACCGCGATGAGCAGTCCCCGGTCGTACTTCTCTTTGGTTACTGAAGTTGTTTTCTCTGAGTAGGCCTGGGATCCGTCGTGGGCCTCGTAAAGTATTTCAGGCGCCTTCTACACAGAGTGGGGATGATATCCTTACGCCACACCTTTGAAGAGAAGATTACTTTGTCGTGGCTATGAATTTTTTGGTTGACCGTGTCTTCCGAGCTTTGACAGTGAAGCGATTTCGTGTAAAGCCTCAGTCTCCAAGTATGGTTTACATGTTTCTATCTTGTATGGTCGGTGAGTTGACCATGATAAATACACCATGTTTCATTTGTACCGGTGACTCTATTACTTCTTCCATATAAAACTAAAATATGGAGAAGTATGGATTACCTTTATAATGGTTGTTTCTATGGTAAAGCTCTGGATGGTATCAAGAAACGAGCAGCAATAGTTCTTGGCAGCAGATGTGATCAGAAGAGACTACATTGTCATGGGAACCAAAATAGGTTGTCTAGAATTACATGGGCATCCATGGAATAAAAGGGATTGTCTAGATGCGTGAGTAAAACTACCCACGACCACGAGATTTGGCGGGATGAGACAAAAGGTGGCCAAAACTATGAATCTTAGTTGGCTGCGATCACGATCCTTGACAGGGAGGAGTGTGGTTTCTACGGGAACGAACCTTGGAAGGAAGGAGTGCGGAGTTGAAGAGGCTTCGTCTCCTGAAGAGGACACTGAAATGGCTCCTGAAGTGAACGTTGAAGCGGCTGCTGGAGTGAACATTGAAACGTCTCCAATAGTGCTGGTCGGCAAGTCGTATTTTCTCCTCATGGGAAAGAATACGTTTCTTCTGTTTGATTTTCCCTTGCAACTCTCAGAGTCTTGACGGTTACAATGTTGAAGTCGGAGGCCGCGTCAATCAACTACTGTCAAACTCGACATCCTTCGAATGAGCAGTGGTTAGGAGTCCCCAGTTTCATCTATCAATCGTGCAGGAAAGGTTGGGGTTTGGGAACGGCTTTCCTGGATGGAAACAACTTCTTTCGATCTTGTGGACGGAGTCCCCAGAAATCATGAAGCTCCTGATGGGAAGAGGGTCTCTGTGAACTCAAGAGGATTACTGATTTCCTTTGCCTCGATTTTGGAGAAGTCGTTCCTGATCCTCACGTGTGATGAAACTGGATTTCTGATTCCTCTCCAACGGACGTTCAGGAGCAAAACGGGCCTCTTCATCTATAAAGGTGCGTCCTTTTGAGGTACTGACGCCAGGAGTATTAAAAGTACTCCTCATTGGCTCCATTTGGGGTTGGGGTAGTTCTTGTGGTATCCGCTCTATTAGTGTCTTGAGGAAAGTAGGTACCTCTTTCTGGGTTGAAGCCATGTCCGTCTGAGCCTTAGAAAGAACTTCTTGTCTTTACATCAAATCAGCAATGGTAATAGGTGGTTGGATTCCTCTGGCTCCTCCAGTCTCTCTTCCTGATGGGGAGTGGCAGGAGCTCTGGTGACAACCAGGGGCTTCACACTTGAAGAAATATTGGGGGTGGCGGCAGCGACTCTGGCTCTGGTAATTGGAGATGTAACGCCTGAGGGAACGTTCCTACACCGCTGGTGTTGGTAATTCCCTTTTGTTCTCGTTTGATACGTCCATATACTCTGTCTGCATCGTCGTTGGCGGGGCACAGACCTCAGGAAAGGATTCAGTATTTTTGTGCCATCTCTGAGATTCTTGAAGTCTCTGGTTGTGAAGGAGCCAAACGTGCGTATAAGGCTATTTGATTTCAGCAAACGTCTTTGCTCGTTGATCCTTTGAAAGGTGTAGAAGTTCACATAAACTTTCTAACAAAGAGGCTGCTTCCTGGTCCACCGGCCTCTGGTTGGTGGTGAAACTGTTGATCTGAGGACGATTATCCGGGGCGTCAGTCCCTAGCACTAGAATTTCTGGAACAGGTGAGCCGCTCCAATATGACGTTATTCTGACAAGAAAACTGAGTATGTTGTTTATTGTTTCCTTCATCAGGTCCATGTTCCTTCTGCGGATCTCATGGACTCGTGCCAACTCGACTAATCTTGGGATTTCATCATTGGATGCACCATTAGGTATAGCGTCGGGAGGAGGGATGTCGCCCTTTACCAGGTTCTGAATAGAACTTGGATTTGTGGAATCTGTTCTAAGACCGACCATATTTTTAAAATTGGAATTGCAACCGAGAGATTAATCTCCCACTGTGGTCACCAATTGTTTGAAGGTGAAAACGGTTTCTGCTGGTTTTGGTAAATTCGTGTGTGTGGATGAGAAACGAGTCTAAACCCTAAACAATGTACTGCACTGGAATACTTTTGATTCGAGAGATCAATCTGTACAATCCTGGCCTAAACCAAGAAATGGTCGTTCTAGGCTTGCTTCGGTCACAAAGTGAAGGAGAAGGGTTAGTCTTAGGGAGGGAAGTGGAGAGAGTGTTGAGACCAGAATAGTTGATTCTGAAGGTGTGGTTGTTTATGACTTGTATGAGAAAGTAGAACTGGCTAGCAGAATGGAAAGCTACCAGGTGATTTATGGATACTGTGTTGTTCTACGACCAAAACTTGTTGTTTGGTGGAAATAGGTGAAACATATTTATACAAGTCGTAGTAAGACGTACCCTGGTCTCGTAGAAAGTGGAAACGATTGAGTAGTGGAAGAGTGGAGTAACGTGTAATGTCAGAATTTATGCTTCCATGATGAAGGAAACGTTTACACCATTACTTCTTGTCATTACTAACTGCCCTTCTTCATGACACTTTCTTGTAACGGGCGTATTGCACACCGCACGTTGTAAACCGTCAGACCAATACCCTGATGAGTATCCCCCAGTTTGTGACATGTTTGATGTCTCGAGTGTTTTCGCGGAAAACATGTAGCACTTTGCTACGTGCGGCAAGTTCAAATCAAGAGGCTTTCCGCAGGAAAATAACATGCGATGCTATTAGGCTTGTCTTGGCTGGTCGCCTGAAACTTGCCACAAGCCTGCCGGCTCGGTGGCGCACTTTGATGGATGAGATTGCATCTCATGATGAAGGGTAGCCGTGGATTATGGATACCTTCTGTTGGCGCCTGGTAATGGCGCAATGGAACCTTTGGTGCATGCCAGCGGAATTGCAGCATGGCTGGCATGGCTCGTGCATGTCAGTGGCACGGTGGTGCAAGTGGCGCCTGGCGTAGCCATAGCCACTAGATTTAGGCGGCGGGTCGCCTAAAAGTTGCCACAAGTCTGGCAATTTGGTGGAAAACTTGGATGGCTGAGATCGCATCTCATGAGGAAGGGTTGTCGTTGATTATGACTACCTTCTGTTGGCGCCTGGTAATGGCGCAATGGCACCTTTGGTGCATGCCAGCGGCGTTGCAGCATGGATGGCATGGCTCGTGCATGTCAGTGGAACGGTGGTGCAAGTGGCGCCTGGCGTAGCCATGGCCACTAAATTTAGGCGGCGGGTCGCCTAAAAGTTGTCGCAAGTCTGTTAGTTTAGTGGAAACTTGGATGGCTGAGATTGCATCTCATGGGAAAGGGTAGTCGTTGATTGGGGATACCTTCCGTTGGCGCCTGGCAGTGGCACAGTGGTGCCCTTAGTGCATGCTAGTGGCGCTGCGTCATGGATGGCATAGTTTGTGCATGCCAGCGGCACGATGGTGCAAGTGGCGCCTGGCGTAGCCATGGCCGCTGGATTTTGGAACGTTGGTGTTAGATTAAAACGTGGTGTGGCAACATCAGTTTTAATAGCCACATTGATCCCCATGTTATGTGGAAATTTTTTTGGCTCGGTTGGCGCGGTAACTTTTCCCAAATTAGGGTTGGCATGTCGAAACCCTAATTAACGTATATAGCATGTAGTATGTGGTAGGTGGCACGTTTGGCATGTGCACTTGGCATGCCTGTTTGGCGTGTGCGATTGGCATGCTTGGCATGTGCGTCTGGCATGCACGTTTAGCATGTTTGGCACGCCGTTTGGCATGTGCGCCTGGCATGTTTGTTTTTGTCATGTTTTGACATGCCGTTAGCATGTTGGCATGGTTTTGGGAAGCCAACTTGGTAAGGTAACCTTTTGAAACAATTTCCACCCTTTTTAAAGTTGTGGAAGGTTTAGACCAACCTGATTGGTCAATGAAAGCATGGAGCCGTCCAAGCATGGTCGTGGCTACCATTTTGGTGCGCGTGGCGGGTTTAATGCAACCTGATTGGTCGATGGGAAATAGGTTAGGCAAGTATGGTCCTGGCCACAACTTATGTGCGTGTGGCGAGTTTAAGGTGGCCTGATTGGTCGAGAGAAATAGGGCCGGTTTAGGATGGGGTGTGGCCAATGGAAAATGGCACCGGTTGGCCTAAGGCATGGCCACGCCTCTCTTTTTTGCTGCTCCTATCCTGCGGCTCCTTGTTTTCTGATTCTGGGCAAGATTTTGCATCTGCTAATCTATGGAGGATTAATTACCTAGTTTTCCTAGGCTTAATTTCGACAAGCAAGGTATGATATACTGCGCAAGGTGCAAAACCCTAACTTTTGCAATTTAGTCAGGATAATTGATTGAATTCCATGTGTTGACACATAGTTCTTTTAATTTCATTTCCAGAGAGCAGCATGCTTTCTGATTGAATACCTTATGCAAAGACCTTATCCTTGATACTTGGAAATTCGTGTTACTCTGCTGCGAGTGAACACAAATCGCCATGCCATATCAACATTAAGGGTTCATCCGGGGAACATAGCACGGAAAGCATTTAAAGAAACTTATTTTAAGTGAATATAGGCAAGGTGCCAAAATTTACAGAATATCTGGGATTGTTGCTACATGCACCAGTCTGGATAAATTTCATGTAAATATATTGAACGGCTCAATAAACATGCCAGTGAAGAGGTTGACACTCATGGCTCCGCTTCTTTACAGAGTGACGTCACATCAGATGCAAGGTTTTACGATTTTAACTATAAGCTAAAAACCACCATCAACACTCGCTTATATATTTCTCGAAATATGTGTTGGAAACTTTTTTCTTTAGCTACGTTCATCATATTCTTGACGATTTTAGTTGGAAACAATTTATTTGTTGGAAACTAAATATTAAGTCAAAAGATGATCATATGAGAATTTCCTTAAAACATCTTACATGATTTGGGTGATACAATCATTTGATGTCGACTTAGAATGTTTCGTATTGATCATTCGAACACTTGAAAATTACTTATAAGCTAATAGTTTGTATGAGACAGCTATTTTCGTCTTCTAAGGATATTTCAATGATTGAAATGGGAGTTTAGAACAAAAACCTTTGCCTAGATACATCATTGTATGCGTACCTAGTATGCAAACTGTTTTGGTATGATTCAGGTCTGGAAACCTTGTTTGCATACCTAGTATGCGTACGGTTTTAACTATATAGTCCGAGAACCTTTTTTGCATACCTAGTATGCAAACGGTTCTACCTGAGTTAGGTCTGGGACGGATATTTGCGTAGCAATTACAAACGGCTGGACAAGACCGAAGTATGGAAGGTATAGTTTGCGTACCTATTTGCAAACTTAGTGATTAAGTTCTAAAAATCGGTTAAGTATGATTCTCATACTCATGATAAAATACATTTATGAATTAAGGAATGCAATCTTTGCAAACCGTGGCTTAATGTTCATGAATTGATTCATATATAAGTACTTTGTACGATTACGAATCAATCCAATTTTATTTCAATTTTTTCATATATATTTCTATGATGTTCATATATATTTCTATGAGATAGTGCACAATTGAACAACTTTATTTGAAACAAAATTATATTCATTTGATTATCTCTCATGATTGATTGATCATCATAGTTGATCTAGATGTGTTAGATGAATGTGGTTAAGACAAAAGTGTCATATGGCTAACTTTGGTTAACTGTTATTGAATCAACTCAATATACACGTTTAGGTACGGTTACCCATATCTAAATAAAGGTATATTTCACTTCTGTGTAACAAGCTAAGACCATCTAACTATGGAGAGATATTGCTTTGGTTTTAAGCAAACTTAGCTTGAATCTTAAATCAGGATTTCATCTAATGGTGAATATTGAATGCTTTGTTACTAAGCTATATTAGCTTTGATTGAAAGCAAACCCTGATTTGAAAACTATATAAGGGAGAACTCTAGCAACTGGAAAGCCAAATCCCGATACTTTCATGTGTCCTAGTTGCGACTAGAGTCGATTCTCCTTTAACCTAGATTTTTCCAAAACCATTATAGGTTAACGACTTGAAGACTTCATTTGGGATTCATGAATCCAGATCCAACTATTTTTTCCTGTAGTTGCGTATTCTGATCTTACTTGTTTTATCGTATTGAGTACTATCTTCTCTAAGTTTGCTCGAGATTTATCTCTGATAGGTAAGATATAAAAAGTAATCACAATGTTCTTCGTCTCAAACTTTTTGGTTCCGCAGTAACTTCTTCTACTACCATATATTCAAGTTATTGTGAGGTGATTGATATTTTTGGGCTGCTTTCGGGAGTATAAGACCGGATTATCAATTGATTCATGTTCATCTTGATTTATCATAAGACGAAAAAAAACTTCATAGGTACTTCTGTAGGAGATGAATTTATCTATCAGAATAGACTTATCTGTGGGAGACAAATTTGTTTATAAGTCTTCGACTTTGGGTCGTAGCAACTCTTAGTTGCGGGTGAGATCATCTAAGGGAATCAAGTGTGTAAAATCCGGCGTGGTTCCAAAGGCATAAGGAATGCGACTGTACCTTAATCGGTGTGAGACTTGGTTAGGGCTCAACTACATTTCGGTCTGAAGTTAACTTGTAGTAAGCTGGTGTCAGTGACGGATTAATACATTGTGGTGTTCAAATCTGGACTAGGTCCCGGTTTTTTTTGCATTCACGGTTTTCTCGTTAACAAAACTTCTAGGGTCTGTGTTATTTCTTTTCCGCATTATATTTGTTTATATAATTGAAATTTCACAGGTTGTGCGTAGTTCAATCAATTGTTAAATACGAATTTTGTTTGTTGGATATAAATTGATTGACACTTGGGCATTGGTATTTGGTACCGTCCAAGTATTCCTCACATCAATCAGGCTCATAAATTTCTAGTTGTTTTATTTTATGATTGATTTGACAAAAAGAGATATATCTCTTTGATATTTTTCTTGGTTGAGCTCGCTTTATAAGCTGGTTCTCTCGGAATAATATTGGATCCTGTTAGAGCACTGCTTGGTCGAACTCGCAAGTTTTGCTATCTCAAGATTGTTATCAATGTTAGATGCACAAAACTAAATCTTGATTTCTAGTCTATTAAACTCAATTCTCGGACTAGGTTTAAATTATGGTAATTGAGTATCAAACATCACTAAACAACCCTCAAAGATTGAATATCATACGAAGACATTTGGATAACTTCATCAAAAAAGAGGTATGTGGAGACTGAACCATTCTATTTACTCACTTGAATGACAATTTTATCTACATGAGACTATTTCGTAAGACTTTTAGTAGATTTTCTATTGCACAGAAGAAAATTCGAGCCATGCTTGTCTTGTTAAACATCTCGAAATATGATTCAAAAAATGGATGTTCATAGGTCCTTAACAATCTTAGTTCGAAACAATTTATTGTTCAAAAACTATTTTTGTTTCATGTGGATCATATGGAAATTTCCCAAACAATGATATTTTATGTTTATGGCAATTGAGAATGTTTCAAAACATCAAAAGAGAGTTTTCAGACTATTGAAATCTGAACTCAGGGTAGGTAAGCATACCTAGTACGCGTACCATGGATATATGTATGTACCTTACCTAGTACGCATAAGGTAAGCATACCTAGTGCACGTACAGTGATGACCTGAGTTCGCTAATAACCTAACGATATGCATACCTAGTACGCGTACTGTGACTCCCTGAATTCACGAACTGGTTCATAGGTATTCATACAGTTTTGCATACCTACCTAGTACGAATTAAGCAGTTGCTCATGAACTATTTTCACAAATATGTTTGGCTTTGTTATAACTCTCATAAACACCTCTAAGACATCTTTGATTACTAAATCACTATGTGTTTGTGTATTATATGTGATTCAAGTCTTAAGTGTTAAATGAACGCGACTTTGCTTATAAGCTCTTAAGGCATATTTTTCATGAACTATCATTTACACACGGTTCATTTGCCATGTGCCTTAGTGTATATTTTTCTATGTAATTTCAGTACAAGCTTATCACATCATTACATGAAATCCTAAAAAGAGTTTCATCTAAACAGAGAAAGTGTTTGCTTGAATCTCAAGTTATCTTAGCTTGAACACTAACCAACCCTCAGTCATGAAAGTCTATAAATAAATAGAGTCAAACAACTGGGAATTTCAATACCTGACACTTATATTCCCTAATTGTATGCTAGAGTCATCCTCTATGGACCTAGGTTTACTTTGAGAAGCATTATTAGTTTTACTAATTAAATACTTTACTTAATTAGGGATTCTTGAAGTCAGGTATGACTATATTTACCTTGATAGTGATCTTGTTCTTTCTATTGTTGAGGTTTTCGTCAATCTCCTTCAGAAACATGATCAATATAAATCACAAAGTTCTCTTCAACTTAGACTTTGTGATTCCATAAGATAAATATTTAAAACTTTTCTTAATTGATCGGTTTAAGATTTTTCTTGAGAGGTGGTTAATAATCCAGGGTTTTCCGCAAACTGAGTGTAAGTGTTTCGGATTTGTGAGGTTTGATAGCTTTGTCTATTGCAAACAGATTTCCAAGCCTTTATCTATTGTATCCAAAATAAAATAAAATAGGTTTATCTGTTAGATGCAGATTGGTATGAAAAGTCTTCACTTAGGCTGAAGCAACTCTTAGGTTGTAAAGGACGCCAGCTAAGGAAATCAATTGCTTTGAGCCTTGCGAGGTTTAAGAGATGTAAGGAGCACGACTGAAGCTGAATTGCTTGGAGAGTGAATTCGATCTCAACTAAATTCCATTCTGAAGTCTGATAGTAGGCTAGTATCTGTAGCGGCTTAATACAATTCAGTGTTGAAATCTGGACGAGGTCCCTGGGTTTTTCTGCAGGTGCAGTTTTCCTCGTTAACAAAACTTCTGGTGTATTGTGTTTCTCCTTTTCTGCGTTATTTATTTTATCTTTATAATAAGAATATCCCAAGTAGTACGTAATCAATCTTAGTAGATAAATCCATGTTAATTGTGGTCAATTACGAGACTCGTTCTTGTAGAATTCGTATCTTGAAAGATTGATAATAAGTTTCATACTTGGATGAATTCGGATTCAATTATTTGGATACGAGTAGATTTATCTTGGATATTGATTTTTGAGGTCGTCCAAGTACGCTTCTATACAATCAGGTTCATGGACTTTATTGTCTTGACTTTCTGATTGTGAAGAGAAAGAGATACAAACTCTATATACATGTTGTTTAAAAATCTTTAAGTAGGTCTACTTGCGATTGTATTAAGTTTTGTCCATACAGGTTGTCGAACGAAAAAATTGGTGGTGTACTTGGTACCATCTCCTTTACAGATCTCATTGGAAGGCAAAACTCATCAAGTTGGTGAATATGAAGAGTGCAATACAAGCAACCCCTTTGAGTCCCAACTTGGTAGCTGAGCCAACAAACTCTGCTTTTTCTACTAACAAAAAAAACATCATCACCTACAGTATTCACCAACATCCACTCCATTAAAACAAATCAAACCTGGTTATACATATTGGAATTACTACCCTTTCAAATCACCTATCATTGAAATTTACATTTGCCATGAATATGTTATGCTCAAAAAGGTGTCCCTTGCATCTCCATGCAATGGCGCAAAAGTGGGGTCAGTTATATGGAAGGACTTCATAGAAAGATGCGCATTATTATCACAAGATCCAACAGAATGGTTTTTTTTATCTCTATGCAATCCCTGTTGATACCATAGCATATATTTTCGATTTTGTGCGTTTGACATTTTAGTTTCGTTCCTTAAATCAGTTTTAGTAGTTGTGTAGCAAAAGGACCAAATATTTGGATGTGTTTGTGTTATTAACGATAAAATCAAGAGCATGGGGTTTTATATGGTTTCCAAACTAATTTAGTCCGTTGGATTGTTCAAGATAGACGGTGCAGGGTTATTGTGCATTTATAGTTCATCAAGTTCAGGCATGGCTATAGTGAGATCAGTTTCTTTGTTGGTATCTTAGTAAAGAAAAGTAACATACTTCGGAGAGGCAAGTGTAGCAATTTGATTTTTTTTTATATAGGCTAGAAATGGCCATTCGAGAGTGTTGATGGTGGCTTTTAGCTTAGGGTTAATATCGTAAAACCCTACATCTGATGTAACGTCACTCTGTAAGGAAACGGTGCCGTGAGTGCTAATCTCTCCACCGACATATTTATTGAGCCATTCAATATATTTACATGAAATATTATCCAGACTGGCGAATGTAGCAACCATCCCAAACACTCTGTAAATTTCGGTACCTCGCCAATACAAGACTCACTGAGTACTTTCCTGTTCTATGTTCCCCGGCAGAACCCTTAATATCGGTATGGCATGACGGATTTATGTTCACTCGCAGCGGAGTAGCATGAACCTCCAAGTACCAAAGTTAAGGCCATCGCACGAAATGCTCAGATGGAAAGCACACTGCATTCTGTATATAAGGATTTTTGTGGTAGCATACAAAATCCAGCCAACTATTGTGATAACTCATAAAAAAACTCATAAACCCGACTAATTTGCAAAATCAGGGTTTCGCGCCCCGCGCAATACACTAGACCTCGTTGGTCGAAAAACTATGCTTAGCCAAATCAGGTTGCTTTAAATCCGCCACGGCGCACTGGAAGTGTGGCCATGCCCTAGCTTGCCGGGCCCCACTTCTCATCGACCAATCAGGTCGCTCTAAACCCGCCACACTCACACAGAAGTGTAGCACGCCCATGCCTGGCCGTCCCTCTTACATTAACCAATCAAGTTTCTTTAAACTCGCCACAGTGTTGAAAAGAAAGAAACCGCGCCAGATGGCCGCAAAACCAATTGGCTTCCCAAAAACGCGCCAACATGCCAAAAGGCATGCCAAACATGCCGAACGTGCATGTCGAACGCGCCAAACGCACACATGCCAAACGCGCCAAACATGGCCGTTCACCACATACGACATGCCATATATACCAATTAGGGTTTCGACAAGCCAAACCCTAATTTAGGCAAGATTTCTACACCAACGTGCCAAAATTTCAGTGGACATGGCTACACAAGCCGCCATCGTGCCAATGGATGCACGAACCGTGCCATCCATGCCGCAATGTTGCTGGCACGCATTAAAGGCGCCACTGCCTATGGAAGGTAGCCATAATCGACGGCTATCCTTCCTCCTGAGATGCAATCTCAGCCATCCAAGTTTGCCGCCAAACTGATAGACTTGTGGAAACTTTTATACAATCAGTCGCCTAAATTCAGCGGCCATGGCTACGTCAGGCGCCACTAGCATGAACGAGCCATGCCAGCCATGCCGCCAAAACTTTGGCCACGGCACTAAAATCCGAATTTGGCCATGACGCTAAACCCTAATTTTGGCCACAGTGCCAAACCCTAATTTGGTCACGGCACCAAATCCAAACTTTGGCCATGTCGCCATGCCACATGCGCGGCTATGCCACTTACGCAACCGTGACAATGGCATGCACGAGTCATGTGAGCCATGCCACAACATCGCCAGCGCACGTTAAAGGCGCCACTGCATACGTAATGCATCCGCGATCGACGGATACCCTTCCTCCTGAGATGCAATCTCAGCCATCCAAGTTCGCCATCGAACTGATAGACCTGTGGCAACTTTTAGGAGACTAGATGCCTAAATCCAGCGGTCATGGCTACTCCAGGCACCACTTGCACGATCCATGCCTTTCATGCTGCAATGCCGCTGGTACGCCCTAAAAATGCCATTGCACCATTATTAGGGGCCAACAGAAGGTAGCCATAATCGACGGCTACCCTTCCTCCTGAGATGCAATCTCAGCCATCCAAGTTTTCCACCGAACTGATAGACTTGTGGAAACTTTTAGGCGACCGGCCGCCTAAATCCAGTGGAGGTAGCCGCGATCGACGGCTACCATTATTCATAAGATGCGATGTTTTCCATCGAAGTTCGCCACCGAGCCGGCAAGCTCGTGACAAGTTTTAGGCGACCATCCAATACGAGCCTAATAGCATCACATGTTATTTACCTTCGATAAGCCTCTCAATTTTAACTTGCCACATGTAGCAAAGGGCTACATGTTTTCCACGAAAACACTCGAGACATCAAAACATGTCACAAACTGGGGGATACTCATCAGTGTATTGTTCTGGCGGTTTACAGCGTGCGGCGTGCAATACGCCCATTACAGGAAAGTGTCGTAAAGCGGGGCGGTTAGTAATGGCAAGAAGTAATGGTGTAAACGTATCCTTCATTATGGAAATATAAATTCCAGGCATTACCCGTTACTCCCTTCTTCCACTACTCAATCGTTTCCACTTCCTACGAGACCAGGGTACATTTTGTTGCGACTTGTATAAATAGGTCTCACCTATTTCCACCAAATAACAAGTTTTGGTCGGAGAACAACACAGTATTCAGAAATCACCTGAAATCACCTGGTAGCTTTCCATTCTGCTATCCAGTTCTACTTTCTGATACAAGTCGTAAACACCCACACTTCCGGAATCAACTATTCTGGTCTCAACACTTTCTTCGCTTCCCTCCCTAAGACCAACCCTTTCTCCTTCACTTTGTGACCGAAGCAAGCCTGGAACTACCATTTCTTGGTTTAGGCCATGATTGTACAGATTGATCTCTCGAATCAAAAGTACTCCCTTGCAGTACATTGTTTAGGGTTTAGAGTAGTTTCTCTTCCACACAAACGAAATTACCAAAATCAGCAGAAACGGTTTTTACCCATAAACAATTGGCGATCACAGTGGGAGATTAATCTCTCGGTTACAATATCAACTTCCAATTCCAAAATTCATTCTTCAACCCGGATATCAAGATGGCACAAGCAAACGACGCAGGCTTCAACGGCTCAGTTGTCAGTTATTACACGATGAGGAATGACTGGGGACTTCTCACAGTCACAACGGCGTCGCCCACAAAACTCAGACCTACGCCCGGAAGATCCATTTTGTTAGTAGACCCTAAAAGAGTGTAACTCTTGTTAGATAACTTACATAATCTGCTACTTCATGTTTTCACGTTGATATTAGGAACCGATAACCATGTTATCCCCAAAATTTCATTCCATACTTTCTACCGTCATACAACATTCACGGTTCCATGACTCTCCTGGAATATTTGTGCTACTAGCAGTCATGATTAAAACGGCACTATTCTAAAATTCATTCCAAAGAATAATCCAAAACCCTCATAGATAACAATTATCTATCAATCCAAAAATCCAAAAAAAACAAGAATCAAACCATAAACTAGGCGTTTCGTTTGCCTTAAAAAAAAACCTAAGCGAAAAGAAGTACAGAAGACAGAAGATATTGGAGGAAAATCATTCAGCAATGGCTTTCTCTTTTTAGAGAAAACCTCCTTCGGGTTTTGGAGATCCGCCTGTTTCAGCTTTAACTCCTGAGACAACTTCTCGACTCCTTACTCCTGTTGATTAATCAAATCCGCGAAAGGGACGTCAGCCGCTTCAGCCTGCAACCTTTGTACCTCAGAAAGACCTTCACAGAACCAAGAGACGTTGAACTCAAAGCCCACACACACTTCCCGGTGAAACTTCCAGCTTGAGGTTACATCTTCAGAAACAGTATGGCCAGTCACATTTCACATGTCATGAATCAAAGATAAAGCTTCTTCCACGCGCTTGACCAGTGCAAATCGTCTAGCGATCTTTTTGGATGTGGCTATATGTCCATACCTTTCACATATCTTGGTATACAGCGCCTCATACTTAACTGGTACGCTGAAACCTCCAATCAGCACGTGACCTTCATGAGGAGTCAAAAATGGAGGGTCAAAAGTGGCGCCTGCAATTGATTCCACGACCAGCAGGGGTTCCTTGGCGACAATCACACCTGTAGCCATGGGAGCATTTCTTATCATCAGGGACACATAAACATATTCACGACGATCAATCTCCAGATTACCAGCGGGTATGGTTTCCATGATTGAAGACACAGTTATATATTCATTTCCATGGATCTCTATCTCAGGATCATTTTCAGAAGCGGCCTCCTCCTGTAAATACCACCAATTGAATATTTGTTCAGTATAAATAAATAGTCCAAGAGGAAAACGTGTGGGAGACTCACCGACTCATCTGTGGGCCCACTGGGATTGGAAGAGGACTCGATGCCCTGCTCTAAAGAACTTTCCCCATCACCGTCAGACTGTGAGTTTTCTTTTTCTTGATTTTCCTCTTCACTGCTGAGAGGCTCAGTATCGCCTGACTTTTCTTTAGAAGGCATCACCTTTTGTCCACTTGCAAGTCTGGTAAAGGCGTTTATCTTGTTGAGACCCTTAATCAAATGGGAAGAGATGTTCAGTGGCAAAAATTCAGAAAATTTATGCAAGACGACCAAATCAGGAAGAAAATCATACATACTCGCATATTGGAAGAACTAAAAGTTACAAGAGCCGTCGAACCGACTGAAAACCACCCGCACGGTTTTTAGACCTTCGCTCCTTTTTCTGGGGACTGTCCACATCCGAGCTAGGAGATTTTCGCTTAGCAGTAGAAGGATCCCTCAACAATTGATGTTCCGCTAAAGTCGCAGGGGAAGGCTTTCCACGAGAATTTTCCACCACTTTATTCACAATTCCATGGATAGCGAGAAACTCATCCTGCCAGAACACGTTATACCTGGAGGTTTTCACTGGACTTCGTTCTGAGAGAAAGAAAGGAAGACTTTTACCTGGCGCAAAACACGGACATCCAGAACAGCTGGAAAAAACTCTTTCCGAGCAACCGGCCGACGAGTAAATGGGACCCCTTGGTTAAATCCCATATGCCGAGCTGCCCTGTCAATATTATAAGGGACTGCCTTGAAAGACCCCCGAAAGAAATATGGCACGTGTTCGGGGATACAGCTTCGCATAAATACAACCTCTCCAACGCTCATATTCTCTCCAGAAGAAAGTAAAGTCAAGTTCGGAGCAGTGGCGAAAGTGTTCGGCTGAACTATGGACGCATATACTGGAGCCCAAGGACGAAAGCTAACGGCATAGGCATTGTCAAGGAAGTCAATGAGCTTTGATCCAGATTTTGGGTGCTTATTCAACCAACGCAATATTCTGGAGCCGCCACAAGACTCGGGAAGTAAAGTCGACGGTTTGGGAGCATATTTTACGAAATGCTCCCACAACCATGTTTGGAGAAAAGAAACGTGGACGTACGAGTCCACTTTCATATAACCATTTGAAGCGTACATGTCCGCGACCAGATGATCCAAATGGGTGTACAAATAGCCAAGAAACAAGCCACCAATGGGAAGAACGACACCTTTCGCCAATTTGATGGCGAGTTTAATGAGCTCATGTCTTATCTCCTTCATACCAGAACCATCATCGAAAATATCTCTGGATAGCCAAAGAACCAAGAATGCCGCAACATAAAACGTACTGTTCACTTGATTCGTCTCTGACTCATCCAGGAACCATTGAGACACCCACCAGCTATAGAAGCACTTCATCTCGTAAGCCTTCCGAACGAACCCTTTTGACTTCGCGACAAGGGTGGCACGCATTTTTTCTTCATCATCAGACAACATGATATCAAGATTCCCTGTTATGGGAAGGTTCAACAGGACGTCTACAATCTCTAAAGAGATGGTCATTTCCCCCCACCTACATATGGACGTATGAGTATCTGGACACCATCTGGAGATAAAAGTAATCAAGCCCGGGATATCTTTCCTGATTTGAAGTGTTGCAGAAGCCATGACAGCATTAATGATTTGCGCCTTGGTCAAATTGGCCCTCACACAGTCTTGACTTATCATAAATCGCATCCATTTATCAAAAAAGCGCGATGGACTTTGACAGATTTTGAAGTCGATTGGAGAAGCAGGATACTCTTTCATCTGAAGAAAAAACCACATTACGCGCCCTGGATGAACCGACTGGACCTCTCCTTCATTTTCTGAACCGGTCAAAAGGGTCGCCACATACTTGGGATGGGCTCTCCTAAGTGTAGAAGACTGTGTAAAATATTCATCATCCGTGTTTGGCTTGGAGTGGCCAACATTCTTCGATGTGGTGGTGGGACTTTTCTCAGGTGATATCCTAACAGAATTTCTTTACGCTTCTTTCACTATTGAAGTAACAACAATGGATCAAAACCAATAAAAGTTACTGCTAAAAAAAATGGAGCATAAAAATCATTTTTTCAACGACGGAAGAAATCATCTTGGTCACAAACCAATTTATTGGGTCACAAGCCGCAACATGCACGACCAAAGGTGACGCACGGCCATAGGAGTGGTGGCCGAAGGAATGGGGACTGGCATCCACCCCAACTTGCCAAGAGGGTACCACGGTCACGTTCAAAAAATAAGGAAAACCCTAAAATTAGGTTTTTGTGGAGAATGTTTAAACGGCGGCTACCCGATTAGGCATAATTACTTCGCATAAATAATTGGATTCATTACCGTTAAACAGGGAGGTTGATGTTATTACATACTACTGACAAAGGGAAATTACTCACATTAAAGTATTTCACGAATTTATAATGGATGTACGGATAGGGGTTACACCAACACAGAAGAGTAAACAAAAAGAAGAAACACGGAGATGCATACCTGAAATACGCTCGCCTGTTGTTGCTACTGCTTTGCCGCTAACTCCAACGCGTGAGAATAAAACTGATGATACGGGATAAAGAAGATGTGAAATGCCTTTTATAGGCACGACTTTTGGGAGTTCGAAAGGAGGAAGTTTTCCTATTTTTGGTTACACATGAAAAGAGACAACCGGACCTGCGGAAATCTCCATGGCGCCAATAGGCCACGGCAAAGCTAGTGCCAAGAACTCTCTCCTAGCCAGCACCGTCTTCGCGTCACAGCCAAGCCCTAACCAGCGCCATCCTCTTCGCGTCCCAGCCATATTAGCGCACGCCACCCAATACAGCGCCAACGGCTCCACGCCAAGCCAACGCCAATGCCAACGGCTCTACGCCAATCCAGCCTCATCTCCACGACCAAGACAAGCCAAGCAGCTCCACGACCAAGTCAATCCAAGCCAGCAGCGTCACGTCCAAGCCAAGCCAACGGCTCCACGCCCTAGCCAGCACCAACAACTTGCATTCTCCTAGTGCTAGCTTCTCTGCTCGATAGCCGATGCACCTGCATTCTTCTCAGCGCCAACCTTTCCGTTTCTGACAAGTGCCATCCGCAACCCAAGCCAACTCCAACCGCGTCCTAACCAATACCCTAGCCAGTAGCGCCATGAACCATTCCTCAACCAGTAGCCAAAGATGCCGCACTGGTGCCAACATCCCATGGCCAAGAAGAATTTATGCAAAATCCGCCAACACAAGGATCACAGATTCCTCATGCCTTCCACCAAAAGTTAGTTGAATTTCCTTGGAAATCTCTTCACATCTTGCTCTTTCGATTTTACTCTCGTCCGTCACCATCTCATGCTTACCCTGTAACAATGACATTATTACGTGCTAAGCAGGGGACTTAACGTTGATGGTGGTTTTTAACTTAGGGTTAAAATCGTAAAACCTTGCATCTGATGTGACGTCACTCTGCAAAGAAACAGTTCCGTGAGTATTAATCTCTCCACCGGCATATTTATATGATCCATTCAATATATCTACATGAAATATTATCCAGACTGGCGAATGTAGCAACCATCCCAAACACTCTGTAAATTTCGTCACCTCGCCAATACAAGACTCACTGAGTACTTTCATGTGCTATGTTCCCCGGCAGAACCCTTAATATCGGTATGGCATGACGTATTTATGTTCACTCGCAGCAGAGTAGCATGAACCTCCAAGTATCAAAGTTAAGACCATCGCATGAAATGCTCAGACGGAAAGCACACTGCATTCTGTATATAAGGATTTTTGTGGCAGCATACAAAATCCATCCAGTTATTGTGATAACTCATAAAAATCTCATAAACCCGACTAATTTGCAAAATCAGGGTTTCGCGCCCCGCGCAATACACTAGACCCCGTTGGTCGAAAAACTATGCTTAGCCAAACTAGGCGATTAAATCCGCCACAGCGCACTGGAAGTGTGTCCACGCCCTAGCTTGCCGGCCCCACTTCCCATCTACCAATCATGTCACTTTAAATCCGCCACAGCGCATTGGAAGTGTGGCCACGTCCTAGCTTGCCGGCCCCACTTCTCATCGACCAATCAGGTCGCTCTAAACCCGCCACACTCACAGAGAAGTGTAGCCACGCCCATGCCTGGCCGTCCCTCTTACATTAACCAATCAAGTTTCTTTAAACTCGCCACAGTGTTGAAAAGAAAGAAACCGCGCCAGATGGCCACAAAGCCAATTGGCTTCCCAAAAACGCGCCAACATGCCAAACGGCATGCCAAACATGTCGAACGCGCCAAACGCGCACATGCCAAACGCGCATACCAGGCACATATGCCAAACACGCCAAATATGGCCACTCACCACATGCAACATGCCATATATACTAATTAGGTTTCGACAAGCCAAACCCTAATTTAGGCAATATTTTCACACAAACATGCCAAAATTTCAGTGGCCATGGATACGCCAGGCGCCACCTGCCAATGGCATGCACGAATCGTGCCATCCATGCCGCAATGCAGCTGGCACGCATTAAAGGCGCCACTGCCTACGAAAGGTATCCATAATCGACGGCTATCCTTCCTCCTGAGATGCAATCTCAGCCATCCAAGTTTGTTGCCAAACTGATAGACTTGTGGCAACTTTTAGGAAACCAGCCGCCTAAATTCAGCGGCCATGGATACACCAGGCGCCACTTGCACCGCTGCGCCACTAGCATGCACGAGCCATGCCGCCAAAACATTGTCCAGGACACCAAATTCCCAATTTGGCCACGGCGCTAAATCCTAATTTCGTCCACAGTGCCAAATCCTAACTTTGGCCATGCCGCCATGCCACAGGAGCGGCTATGCCACTTGCGCAATTGTGCCAACGGCATGCACGATTCATGCGAGCCATGCCACAACATCGCTGCGCGCGTTAAAGGCTCCACTGCCTACAGAAGGTAGCCGCGATCGATGGCTACCCTTCCTCCTGAGATGCAATCTCAGCCATCCAAGTTCTCCACCGAACTGATAAACTTGTGGCAACTTTTAGGATACCAGCCGCCTAAATCCAGCGGTCATGGCTACGCAAGGCACCATTTGCACGAGCCATGCCTTTCATGCCGCTGGCATGCCTTAAAAATGCCATTGCGCCATTATTAGGGGCCAACAGAAGGTAGCCATAATCGACGGCTACCCTTCCTCCTGAGATGCAATCTCAGCCATCCAAGTTTGCCACCGAACTGATAGACTTGTGGAAACTTTTAGGAGACCGGCCGCCTAAATCCAGTGGAGGTAGCCGCGATCGACGGCTACCATTATTCATAAGATGCGATGTTTTCCATCGAAGTTCGCCACCGAGCCGGCAAGCTCGTGACAAGTTTTAGGCGACCAGCCAATACGAGCCTAATAGCATCACATGTTATTTACCTTCGATAAGCCTCTCAATTTTAACTTGCCACATGTAGCAAAGGGCTACATGTTTTCCACGAAAACACTCGAGACATCAAAACATGTCACAAACTGGGGGATACTCATCAGTGTATTGTTCTGGCGGTTTACAGCGTGCGGCGTGCAATACGCCCATTACAGGAAAGTGTCGTAAAGCGGGGCGGTTAGTAATGGCAAGAAGTAATGGTGTAAACGTATCCTTCATTATGGAAATATAAATTCCAGGCATTACCCGTTACTCCCTTCTTCCACTACTCAATCGTTTCCACTTCCTACGAGACCAGGGTACATTTTGTTGCGACTTGTATAAATAGGTCTCACCTATTTCCACCAAATAACAAGTTTTGGTCGGAGAACAACACAGTATTCAGAAATCACCTGAAATCACCTGGTAGCTTTCCATTCTGCTATCCAGTTCTACTTTCTGATACAAGTCGTAAACACCCACACTTCCGGAATCAACTATTCTGGTCTCAACACTTTCTTCGCTTCCCTCCCTAAGACCAACCCTTTCTCCTTCACTTTGTGACCGAAGCAAGCCTGGAACTACCATTTCTTGGTTTAGACCAGAATTGTACAGATTGATCTCTCGAATCAAAAGTACTCCCTTGCAGTACATTGTTTAGGGTTTAGAGTAGTTTCTCTTCCACACAAACGAAATTACCAAAATCAGCAGAAACGGTTTTCACCCATAAACAGAGAGTTACTTCGAATTTCCTTAACCGTCAGAGTAAAATTTTCTTAAATATGAGACTAAAATTTTGTTTTTTGATTAAATTTTGGATGTAATTTGGGGTAACGTTTGGTAATAATTTCGACTGATTTAGTGGAAAAAGAAATTAAAGAAAAGAACATATTCCATCAATTTCTTCTGAAAGTAACTGGTTTTTTAATTGTTTTTACCCGGGTGAAATAAGAAAGTGTGAGCCTAAAAGGTCTGACATTAGAAGAAAATAACTAAAAAACTAATGAATCGTTACCAGTACTATAAAAGCATGTTTGGTTCAAGTTATTAACAACCCAGGAATTATATTACCTTGTAATCCAATTCCAAGAATTGGATTCCAAGGAAAAAGATTCATGATTCAGATTTTTATTATTTGATTGGCGTAATTCAATTGCAGGGAAATCCGTATCTTCCAAATCACTTCAATACCCTTCTTTCCTGTAATTTATTGGCGTAATTCAATTGCAAGGAAACCCATATCTGCTAAATCACTTCAATACCCTTCTTCCCCTACTTTAAAATTTTCGCCTAAACCAAACAAAACAAACCCAAACAAATAACCAAAAGGAGAATCAAAGAGAGAGTGTTGAAATAAAGAGAAGTAAGGAATAACTGTGATGGCACACCCTAAATCCCCAAATCCTACTATTGTGATTGCAAACTCTAAAAATCGCTAATATCGATTTCCCGCTGAAGAAGAAGAATGCATAAATAACAATAATCAATTAATCATAGTCGATCACTTTAGGCTTTATTTTTTGCTTTCATTCTCTCCCTCTCTCGATCCATTTCAGAACATGAAGAATGAGAACAATCATTTTGGATTTAGTTTTGTCAGAAGGTTAATTTCGCCATTCTCTTTATTTTCGTGTTCTTGGTCTGGAATCGGATTTTATTCCATCGATAATTCGTTGGAACAGAAAAGAAGGATTTGGAAGGAATTAGATTCTGTGTTCAGGTTAATTCCATGAGAAACTAATTCTGAGATTATATTGATTATTTGGTTCGGATTAATTGGGCCAATTACCTCAGAATTGGATTCCGAGACTTCCAAAAACTTGAACCAAACACGATGTAAGTATAAATTGGTAATACTGCGAAACTACAAAGAAACTTTCGCAATCTTATACTCCCTCCTTTCCAATTTAGTTGATGTTTTAGGGGTTTTTTTGTGTTCCGAAATAGATGAGAGTTTAAGTATTTTCCCCAACTTCTCACTAGTTTACCCCTGGTTTGGAATCAAACCATAACACTAATTCTCATTGTAATCATCAAATAAGGTAATTAATTCAATTTTTAAATATATTTCATGAAAGATATATACTCCATCTTTGTTAATTCTTTACTAAAAACTAGGTGTTTTAAACTTTTAAGAATGTATTAATACGGGTGAATTTGGAAAAAAAAAAATTATTCTCTTTGTTATTTCTTAATCTACGTGAAAAACTCTATAAGATCAACTAAAATGGAACGGAGGGAGTATCTTATGAAAGGAAAGGTGGTACAATGGTGATTGTTGTATAAAAGATTATCTCCATGATAGAGATCGTTAACGGTGAAATTAGGAGAAGTTATTTGTTTTCTAGAGTTTTCTCATCAGACGGCGTAATATAAATTAGAAATTAGAAAGTAAGGTCCCAATTGTGGATCCATTTTAGAAAGAAGAAAAAGACCATGTTTGGCTATACTAACGGTCTACCACGACTGTTACAACCGATATAAACTCGTATATACAAAACGTTTTATTTACTGTTTTTACGTGAAAAAACGGTCATAGCCCTTATATATATATATAGGTTATATAAACGAGTCCGACTCCGGTAAGTTTAAATCATCTGAATGCTATGAAACTATGCTTGGTACTACAACTACGCAGGACTGCGGTTTTGCTACTGTGATACTGCCGCAAGACCTCCAACTCCCCCTTAAAGTAACATTCATGCTTTGGGCGGCCATACACTTCGAGCTGGTGCATTTCCATTGTTGATCGAATGGTAGATTAATAATAAAGAAATGCACATCCAAAATCATTCTACATCACAGTAAGAGATGATTTAGAACAAACACAAAGTCATACTATAGATATTCAAGGCAAATCCAATGCAACACAAATGTTTGTAACATAGAGAAACAGGCAACTACAAACATTCACCATTTTGCATTTTCAATATCCTAACAAAAACAGTTTATCAGGATAACCAAAAACCACAAACGGCAAAGAAATTATTCGGCACTACAATGTAAGATGCATATAAGTTATAACAAGCTAAAAACAACATAAAACAAGCAGCTGTAAAATAAATGTCTGGAACTTAGAAGAGCCCTTCAACTTCCAAGTGATCACCTTCAAACAAGATTATCATTACCAGACTCCTTCCTCTCTGAAGTGCTAACAGACAAAACTCCTTCGTCAATCGCGTGATAATACACGAGATTCTGAACAGCCAACCCCAAGAAATTCAACACTGCTAGTACAAGGACCCATAGTGAACTGATCAAAACCCTATATATAATGTCCTTATCAGATTGCATCACCAAGTTTGCACCAAGAGTAACTTCATAAGCAACAACGAAGTAGAATACAAGCCAACCCGTACCAATTCTTTTCGTTTGTAAGATTTGTGTAATTTTCTTTATGGCTGTTGGACCGTATACTTCTGGTTCAAGAACCGAAAGCATATTGGCAAAGTTCCACCATACTATAAAATTACCATGAACGACAAAGACTAGAAAAACATAGATGATAAAAAAGACGGTACCTATGACGGTTACCAGGACATAATCAATTTTCGGTATTGTACGGATCAGGGTAAGAGTTGTCCAGATCAGAGTAAAAACAGCGCAGTAAGCCATGTAGTTCATGAAAATCTGGGGCAAGGCATGAAGAAAGGTGATTCCAAGACGTTTTAAGATACGAGGAATAGCAGAAAGAATAGAAACGTGAGACAAGGGTTTTGATACAGTGAAAGTTATAGCAGTGATAGACAGATAATAGAAGGGTAAGAACAATACAAGGTAGAAGCAGTAGCGGATAGGATATGTGCCAAGGATTTCTTCGTACGTAAGGTATGAGTTTGCGTATTGATATTCAGGTGATGATTTGGTAAACAGATTGGCAATAAAGGTACATAGTGCGAGTATATTCATAGTTTCCAACTGAACTTGAAGAAATGTAAGAGGGAGTATGATCAGTTAGAAAATAAAGAAGAATGTTTTTGGAGATGCTTTCAGTATTGTTTTTAGAAATGTATTGACACATGCATCTCTTACCAATTCTTTGATGGTTTGATGTGCCTTCAAGAATTCGGGATCTTCAAACTCCATTAATGCTGCTGGTTGTGAAGAGAAGAAATCTCTTTTTAGTGAAAGGAATTCTAGGAAAGCTTTTGCTCAATGCTTCCAGCAGCTAAGCTAGAGTTGTATTGCTATGGTACTACTTCATGCTTGCTTACTAGGTATTATATAGATGCTGAAATGAAATTGCAATCGTGGTGGTAGCTGAGGCTTGTGAATGCTCTCGGATTGTGGTAGATGTGGAAACTACTCAGAAACCTAGTGAGGCACACAACATAAGTCATAAAGTGGGGTCTTTTTTCTTGGAACGGAACATTCTCATTTAAAATCAAATTACTTTATTTTTTTTTCTTATTTTCCGTTTACAAAATAAAACAATGTGCTTCACGGGTTTCTGTTTGGGAAGTAAATTTTGTGATTTAATTTTACACTTCATGTCATTCTACATATACTTGCTCAAAAGCCAAAACTGCTTTCGAGTTCTTAAATTCTAGCTACAAATATCAATATAGGGTTCAGACCTAGCAGTTAAAGGGCAGGTCTTTTCTACACAGACTCCTTTTACAACTCCACCAAAATGGAGAGCCATGAATGTAATGGACCACATGTTCACTACTTTTGAATAACATCACAATACAGTAATATTAAATGAAAGGTCTTGTTACCATTTCCATGTTTCAACTTTCGTGAGGTGCCATGAAAGCTACTCTTAGAAAAGGACAACTTTTGAATCAAACTGGGAGCTGGTGGTTGGTCATTTTACTGCTTTCCTTTACGAATACAAAAGGACAACCGAATCCCTTCCACAGAAAAGGAAAAAAAGAATCTTATTGAGAGAAGGCCCAGAGAGTAGTTCATTCAATCCCAACCTGATTGCAGCATAAAATAAAATTTTACTTTGTGCAATCCCACATAATGGTGCTACTCAATAATTAGTACTTTTATTGCTCTTTGGCACCTTATTATGTTCTTTGGGGAATGGCAGATGTCTTTCCTCTCTTTCAGTAGTAAGAATAATACAACTGCAACTTTTTTATTATAATCATCTCTTAAAAATGGGTTGTTACTTGATATTCAGGGAATCTTCTGCAAACAGGTTCTCTTCATGGATGCTCATTCAGCTGCAAAGGGTTTTTCACAGATGGGACGTCCTTGTAGGTTGCATACAGGGGAAGATCGAGAGCTTCCTCTGATATTTTCCCATCCTCGTGAATCTTTGATATCAAGCTCTCTAGGGAAGAAAAATTGGCCTGTGCATACGAGCCAAGGAACAAGAAGAAAAGGGCTGAGAGTTGAGCAAACAGGCCTGTGAAATGATAAAGTACTTTGGCTGGAAGAGAACATAAAGAAAACCCAGTTTGGCGGTTCTATTTCAAATATTTCATCATCAAGACCTTTAGGAGCTAAAATGTTAGTACTATAATAGGTCAGGTTTGGATGGTAAGATGTGTTAACCTAAACCATGGTCAGCAAACTGGATGAAAGGGCACTATTGACTATAGTTCCAGGTAGTACAGTAACTAAAATAAACTGATATATACATATGTACTACAGTACCTCTGGTCGTATGTAGCCAACGATGGCAAGACGTAGTTCTTCCCCATAGAAATCCTCATTGAAATCATGAAGTAGCCATGGCTCCTGCAGGAATAACATATAATGCTACGTCAGGATCCAACAAGGACAAACAGAACTACTCGTTTATTGTAATACACTTACAATAGTATTTTCAGTGTTATTGAAGTATGGATTCCAACCAATACTCATGACCATCTTATAGACTCCTCGAGTTGATAATCCAGCCCAACCAAAGTATACCCCAGAGGGATGGTAAGAGAGTATATCTGACCAGCCCTCCGTTGATAAATTTGCTGAAAGAAAGACGATTTGAAATTTATCATTACCAAATTAAGGCATAAAATCACATTATAGCTCCTCCCAAGTTAGACACTGAGTAAATCAAAAGAAGATGCATCCCCATAAATCACAATGTCAGAAAAGAAGCAATATGACCAAGTCAAATCGTAAACATCCTCATATACCTGTAGGTATCCCAAGTACCTTTGAGCCTCGCCCATAGCCTTTAATAACAGGACCTCCTATATACCATGGTTCAATAGGCAGAGTACCGTTGATCCCTGAAAGATGAAACAACGCCTTTCATGACACCATCTAAGAGGTACACACTAGGAAAAGAAAAATACAAAAAATTGAAAGAAGCTTAAATCAAAGATAGCAAAGAGATTCAGAATATACAGTCTTGAAAAGGAGGCAAGCCCCAGATTTCAGGTCGCAGGTCGAGCAGAGAGTTGACCACCTCATCAGCTGAAGCATAAAGATGGGATTGTTTTGGATATGATGGTACGGCAACCACTTCCATTCCAGCAGCCTTAGCACCTCCAACCCCAGGTCTGTTAAGGTGAAGACACTCTTGCATTAGTAATAGCAGCAGTAACACGACATAACTAATGAGCTATACATCTCACCATCCAGTTCTGTCATGGGGAAACAACAGAGCCTTGCTACTTTTAACTTGAAGGTCAGTTACAACATAATTGACCTGGGACTACTACCATCAGTCTCAATTGTCACATTTGGAGTTTGGAAGTCCACCAACTTTTTACTAAATAACAGTTAATCAAGTTGTTCACCATGTAACTTAGATTATGTGTGATCTCATACTCTCATGACCAGTTTGCAGTAAGCATGAACCTATATCAGTAAAAAGTGACGCGATTCGTAACTTGTCAACTCCATATCTAAATAAATGTCCCAGAAATATTTCATCCGAAAGACATATCTGGCATATGGTTTCATCATGATATTTCTATAAAAACTTAAGTATGTACAGAAAAATAAAACCACTTACAATGAGTCCTCAATGACAAGGCAGTTAGAAGGCTCAGCATTCAACAACTTAGCTGCCTCAAGGAATCTTCAGGAGAAAATCAAGCAACAAACACAAATTAGATGCATATATCGAATTTATCCACAGTTAAGAAGTAGGATATGCAAAAACCTCTCACATTTCAGGAGATGGCTTCCCCATTCTCACCTCATCACCACCGACGATAGCAGAGAAGGATTCTTTCCAGCCTAAACATAGACATAGCGAGACTATAAGATCAAACGTGAAAAAAACATTAATCTGCATGTATTGGTTGTAATTTTCATCTAGTATTTGGTTGTTTGAGATAGGATAGATCTAAAGCAGAATCAGACCTTGATGGTAGGATAGTTTAGTTTCTATGCTTTCCCTTGGAGAATTTGAAGCCAATGCCATGGGTACACCATGTTGCTTCAAATGTTTAATTAATCGGTTGGCACCAGGGAGAGCTCTAATATTGCACCACCTATAGTGAACAACATAATAACCCATCTTAGAAACACTTATAGTTCGTATTCGTATGGATGCTAATAGTTGGCCATGAAATAAACACCCGAAGTACAATATCAACAACAAAAGGCTCACTATTCTCTTCTTCATCTCCTAGAGTTCGTAAAAGAATAACAAATAATTTACAAGCAGATAGCAGAAGAGAAAATGGAATAGTTTTGTATATGTGTGTGTGTGTGCGCGCGCGTAGAGAGAGAGAATGAAATCACAAATAACATTATATATATATATATATATGATAGCCAGAAATATCTTAGGTTCCCTAAATAACATGAAGTGTTTAGGCAACATAATATACAAGGAAAATTGTATACTATATCGTTAGTTGTTGAACTCTGTCCCAGTCACATGAAAGAAAGATTCGGGAAGATTTTACATGAGTAACATGTCATGGAAACTCCCAGCTAACCAGCTGAAAATATCCAATCAATCAACCATGATGATGCACATTAAGAAAAAAAAATACTTCACACAGATAGTTACCGTTCAGAAAACATTGGGGTAATTTCCGACATGAATTCATCAGTCGTGCAAGGGAGCTTATAATCCTCTACAATAGCAGTTGCAGCTTCAATTGGTGTCTTCCCTACAATCTGGAGGGCCATTTTTGTATCCCATTGTTTCCCATACTTTCCAAGAAGCACTTTTAAGACATCACCAACTATGCCATCTGTCATGAAACTGAAATCAAGTTATGCCCAAAAATAACATATGAGAAGCTACAAAATCAAAGAGGTATAACATACAAAACAAGTACATGGTGTTGCCCAACCGCCCTGTATTACTCAGATAGAGTAGATGTTTTCGCTGTACACAAAACTAACTTAAACACTGACTAAGAGTACTTGGAAGAACTGGGTACTTATTTGTGGTGCAAGTGAACATCTCAAGAGTGATTCGAAAATATTATTAAAACCCACCTGTATTAAGAAGAGTACCATCTAAATCTAGGATGACACATGACAACAACCTCCTCAAAGGCGTGGCTGCTGCCATTCTTGATGCCTTTTGGTGATGAATTCCGCACGAAGTTTATATCTTTACTCAAAAATGCCTCTGAAAAAAGAAAGAGAATTTAGGTTTAAGAAACAGTAACAAGTAAGCATAAATGAAAGTATGCATAAATTTTATTAAGTTAAGCATCTACATAGGAAACTGAATGAAACCAAATGAATATGGAACTCAGTAATACACACGTACCAGATTTTTTACTTTTAAGCAAACAGTTCTTAGTAACCAGAAATAAAGTAGTAAAAAAAGCCCCTTAACTATACAGTCTGTTTTAACTTTCTCTGGTGTCAGCTGTGTGTAGCTTGAGAGTGCAGGAACTTAATCTAAAGTCAGTGTAAAACTGCTAATGATGAACTTAATCTAAAGCTGGCTTCCGGCACACCACAGTTCATTTAGAAGTCTCCCCATTAAGACAGAGTCAGAAAATCAATATGCATTCTGTTCCTATAGTTCAGATACTTCCTCAACCAGACCTTGAAAACTAATCCCAGTCCCTTGAGACTTAGAAATTAACATTCCATTCACTTACTCATAAAGGCATTTATCAAGTCTAAGCACTGAAAAGGTTCTCTTAAGGATTTTATCAAACAGTACCAAGGGAACTATCAAATTATATAACAAAGAAATAGTAGATCTCAAATCAGACTTTATAAAGCTTCTTGGAAACCAAATTGATAAACCCAGAGAGGAGAACAAACAATCAGATAATGTTTTGCATGAATCGCAACCAAACACTGATAGATAGTTATCTGTGGGTCTTCTTACACCTACATTCTAAATTCTACAAATTAGAGCCCTACAAATTGGCCCCCAACGGATCATGCACGAGCATAGTATCACATGATATGCGAAGAATTCAGACCCTTCCATTGGAAGCTATAAAATACTTTAGCACTACAATTATGACATTCAACTCCAAGATTCATACACTAAAACTAATTAAACACATTTCAAAGAATGGCAATCAAGTTCCAAATTTGTTTCTCTTTTTGAAATTCAGATTTTAAACAGTAATTCTCTATCATACTCTGCCTTATATAAACACCGTCAGTGAAGATAGTTCAATTTGATGGTGCTGCCAGTGGGTTATATTACCTAGACGGATATAAAAATATGGGACTTGTCTTTCTTCAAAAACATGGGAAAGAATTTACTTTAAAACCTAACTATCAACACACCCACTTCTCAAAATCAACATAATTTAGGGTTACAAATCGAATCGATCCAGTGATGACAGTGAGATTCATACTAACTGTGATGATAATAATAATCAAAATCATAATTCGAAATTGCTTAACACCATCATACCTTCTAACATTCAAGCATCATAAGTTCTACTGCTTACCAACCTGATTCTTTGTTGTTGAGGAAGAACTTGAATGAGGAAATAGTATATCTGGCTAGAATATCCAGAAGCCAAAAAGAGAAAAGGTGAATACGGTATGTAAACCAGTGTCCCCGGTTTTAGCAAGAGGTCCTTCGAAAAGCGCGTGTATTACACGTTTGTAATTTGAAGGTTTGGATTTTGGTGTTTATGGCGTTGAGTGCAGAGACCTTTAAAGTTTAATCCGAGGATTTTGGACATTCGAGGGGTATGTTTTTGTTGGATTTTGTATGTGGATTGTGTTGATGTATGGTCATCATGTAATCTTATAGGGCAATTATGTACTTTTGCATAAGAATGCTTAATGATAGAGTATAAATTTGTCTTAATACTTGGGATTCGGGGAATTGATCTAGAGATTTCGGAAACCTTATCGAAAGTTGTGATTAAATGGAGAGAGTAATAATGGAGAAGATTTTCTTTGAGTGTTCAATAATTCGGTCGCCCCATGTATGCGCGTCTGAGGTGAATCTTTAATTTACGCCGGACCATGGAATAGACTATTTATTTACGTCCCGCTTTAAACGTAGATAGTATTTATCCTTGATACCATACGCATTTTTAATGCTGCCAAACGAAATGTTTGGGTTAAGTACCATTTTGGGAAACAACCCAAGAAAGTACGCTTTCATTGCCATGTAATTGATCACAATGATGAAACTTGTGAAGAGGCGGCATGGGCTATCTATATATACGGATTGACAGAGAAAGAATTTGAAGATCTCCAGGTAAAACATGCCCATATGATTGAAGAAATGCTCTAGAAACAAATGAGTCAGGTAAAGCTGATGGGCCGAGTGGAGCAGCTAATGGGCTGAGTTATGAAAACGATGATGGGTCTAACCCAAGAAAGAATAAAAGAAGTGGAAACTACTACCACACCCATTTTAAAGATTTTATCCACTGTAACACCCACGGGCGGAGAAGTTCATGCACGCACCCATATCCATTATTTTCTAAAATCATGTTTTCCCGAGATTTCTTTTTTTTCCATGGCTGCCGCTGTATTGAGAAGAAGAGGAAAAAGATTATTATCTGCTTCATTGATATCTGCTTCTAGATCTGTTGATGCTGTTTCTGGACCTTCTTCTTCCTAGTAAAAATATTATTTGAAGTGGTTTTACTGTTGAAAATCGATGTGGGATTTGGAAGTTGAATCGCTGATGTTGTTGACGATTGAGGAGTGTGTTCTGGTGGGTTTAATTAGGTCATTATATAGAAGGTTAGGGTTTACTGAAGGTATAAAAATTGAATTATAGGAAGGGGGGTTTGAATTCGTAGATGGAAAAATGGATTTACGGTGGTTGTGTTAGAGTTTACAATGAAGACATGAAGTTGAGCTGCAACAGAGAACAAAGAAGGAGAAATTGAAGTTATGTGATGAAATAACAAATGGGTTTGGTTGATTATAGGGTCTGAGAAGGTTAATGGAGCTGTTACTGCCATGGGTTGTTGCTAGTGAAGAATATAGTGGTTGATGGGGGTTTCAAGCAAGAAACTGTTGTGATGAACAGAAAGAGAATCTGGTAGTGAACCGGACAATTTCAAGCAAGATTAAGACATTATAAATAATTGGAGATTTTCTAGGCTTCTAGTAAATCTTTATGCATTTACTATTTTCGGATGGCAATTTCAATTCAGATTGTGTATCTATTAATCTTCTTCCATGGATTTTACGAGTACTAGGTGTCTCAGCCGAAGGTTTCTTTCTCAAGTACACTCGAAGAACACAACCTACGCCATGGGCTGCACACAACCTTCTCAAGTACTAGATGGTTCCACGTATGCTTAATGGGAGATGCAGATGGTGGAATATAATGGATCTGTGGAGTTTTAGCCGTGAGTTTACTGTGGAGAAGATGAGAAACAACAAGGAGAGGGTAAGTTGTTACTGGCAGGGAGAAACGGAATTGAGCTGTAGCCGAGAAGCGGAACTGGCAGCGAGCAAAATTGGCTCTGCATAAAGTGTAGAGTTGAGGAAATTGAGATCGCTTCCATGGACGTGAACAAGAAACTGATGCACAGACTGAAAATGGGATTCGTGGAAAGATTGAGCTCATTGTATGTTCGCTGGATTGGGTAGATGGTTAGAGTTGTTACTACCGGGCAGGAAAGAAATGCACATCACTGAAGAAGAGAAATGTAAAGTGGTCCAATGGAGCTGTTCGCAAAGGAGATGAATGGTCTGTTGGATGTTTGTTCGAATGGAGGATGGGTGTTGTGTTCGAGCTGTTGTCGCTGCCATCGGTTTAGTGTCTGCACGAAAGGGTTCGATCTATGAAGGCATGGATGCTTTTTCTCTACAATCTATAGTAGATTATGACTAAAAATGGTGTTGTTTGGCAAAGATAAACAAGGGTTAAAACTATCGAGAGTTGGAGGTTAGGAAGTCGAAGGTGGGTGAACAACTGTTGCCGGTGATGACTTGGAGTTAGCTGTGTTGGCTTTGCGTCCTCTAATGACTGAGATAAGTTTAGTTGGCGAAAATGGAATCGAAATAGGACTGTGGTTCATACTGCGAATTAAAGATAGAGAATGTGGAGATAAAACTGCGACTGCAATGAGAACTCGGAGATGGACTGTTTGTTGGCTGATTTGAATTTGAAGTGGAGATGTTTGTTGGATGCACTAGTCGAGAATAGATGAGATATTGTTGTTGGTTAGTTGGTCAGAGAATAAGCAAGGAAGTGGAGGGAAGAGGATGCATGTTGTATGAGTAGTCGATTGAATCAGAGGTGTTGCTGCTGCCATGACCTAAACAAGGAAGCTAAGACTTGATTGATGCATTACTCGTTATGCAGCTTTGAAAATGGTTGCATAACCTGTTATGCATATACAAAAGTTGTTGCATAACTTGTTATGCAATTTAAAAAATGGTTGCATAACACGTTATGTAGTAACTTTTTTGTCACTATTGAAACCAATAAAAATAAAGAGAGCATAACTTGTTATGCACCTACAATAATATCTGCATAACATGTTATGCAGTCGTGAAAATTGATGCATAATCTGTTATGCATCCGAAAATATGGCTGCATAATGCATTATGCATCGAGAAAATTGTTGTACAATCTTTTATGCATCGAGAAAATAGATGCATAACCTTATACGCATCCGTAAATATAGATGCATAATGCATTATGCATCGATTTTTTATGTACGCGCTAAAATCAACCAAAACAATGGCTACATAACTTGTTATACATACATAACTTTGTTAGGCAGATGTATAATGTGTCATGCAGTCGAGAAAATGGTTACACAATTCGTTATGCGTCTGCAGAATGTCTTATGCATCTTTTTTGGTGGCTGCATAATGGTTATGTATCAAGTTTTCGAAAATTTAGCCTAAAATGATGATCACCTCCGATTTTTTCGTGAAAAACAAAAATTTGATATTGTTGTTTGTACTCGTTGTGTAGCTCTCTTAAAAAGATTTCCAACAATATAAAATTTGTAAAATTCCAAGGCGCGGATTTTTAGATATGTTATATCCAAGTTGTGTTGCCAATTATACCCCTGAAATATTAGGCTGCATAACGAGTTATGCCTGAAAAAATAGTATGCATAACGAGTTATGTATTAATTCTTAATAATTTTGGATAATTTTGGGTGTCAGAGAAATAATTATGGGTGTCACGGTACCAAAAATTAATCGTGGGCCTGACAATGAAAATATTATTTTTTTTGGGCCTGCGCCTAATTTTCCCTAACCAGAGATGATTCGATTGAAGATAACTACATTCTGTTGGATAGCAACCATGAGCAGTAAGATGAGAACCAATCTTTCCAGGGTGATAGAGTTTATCATATGGATAATCCTGATGTCACTTATAACGGGGAAGATTTGAATATGACAGATGCTGAAAATGGAGGAAGAAGTGAAGGAAACACTGCTAAAATGCGAATGAGCGTCGCAAATCAGGTTTGCAAAAATTTCTCAATTCTCTCTCCGAACTTGTGTTTTTTTCCAATTAATTGCTTTAATTTACTTTTCTTTAAAAAGATTTACTAGGTTGATTCCAATAATTGTGTGTGCTTGAGTTCAGTCTTTAGAATTAGGTTTGTTTTTGACCTAAATTTGAAAAAGATGAAAATCTTATCCTGGAAAGTTCAGGGGTTTGGTAATAGACATATTAGACAACACCTAAGAGAGCTGCTTAGGCCAATGATCCAGATATTATTTTCCCGTGTGAGACAAAAACCATGAACCTGAAATTGGAGAAATTTACACACTCTTACAATTATATAAACTATCTTTATGTAAATCCAATAGGAGCCTTTGGCGGTTTGTTTATGTTGTGGAAAGATGGAATCAATATTGATCTTGTAGATATGAACTTTAACTTCATCTCTGTCCTGGTTAATGTAGATTCTAGAAGTGGTCACACTTTGTTGAACCGTATGTATGGTGCTCTATATGCTGTAGGATGAGATAGGCAATGTGATTATCTTGACAACCTAGATAATAGATATCCTTGTCCCTGGATTGTCCTATGAGACTTATATTTCATTATTAGACAAGAGGAAAAAGTTTGTGGCAACTCTATTCATTTAGGATGAATTCAGACGAGGAACCTTAATTTCAAGATTGGTATTAAAATTACATATATATATATATATATACTAGGTTGAGCCCCGGTTGAAAATCATTTAGATCATTTAGATCTTATTGTCCTGAGTTACATAGGTAATCCCTTTACCTAGAGTAATCATAGGAGTAGTGAGTTTTTTAGTCTTGAGAGACTTGATAGAGCTCTTGTTAACCATGCTTGGGTTGATTTCTTCTCCAATGCCATAGTTTACCACTTATTGAGTCTAGCTAGTGACCATGTTCCTATTCTCCTTGTTACCTCTAGGGAGGAGAATAACACTAGAAGACCTCTAAGATTTAACAGGTGTTGGTTCAGTGACAACAGGTGCAAAGACCTAATTTTGGATAACTGGAAAACCAGTGAAAATGGGTCAAAAGCTTACAAACACATTAGATATTTATACAATGTTAAAGTGGCACTCAGGCAGTGGAATATGAATTCTTTTGGCAACTTTCAAACTCATATAAACGATATCCAGACTCAACTAGGTAATATCAATAACAACATGCATGATACTACTAGTGTTGCTCATAAGTCTAGGCTGGAAGATTCTTTGAAATACTGGTATATTGTTAGATAAGATTATTATATGCAAAGAGCTAGCGAAAATGTCTTGACTTTTGATGATAAAAATACTAAGTATTTTCATGATAAAGTCAATTTCAGGAAAAGGATAACTCAAATTGAGTGTTTGAAAAGTAGCATAGGAATTTGGTTAACTGATAAAAGTACGATAGTTAATGAACTTAGAGATCATTTTAGCAAGATGAGTAGAACTACTAACCCTCCAAGTGATAGTAGTTTTCTTGATATCATGATGCCTTGTATATCTGATGAGGAGAATGATTTCCTGATACATCCTCATGTTGATGAGGAGATAAAGTCCATAGTTTAGAAAATGCGATCATGGCCTAGCCGTGGCCTTGATGGATATCCTCCTGGTTTCTATCAGCAAATGTGGGACACTGTGGGTCCTGATACTATTGCTATGGCAAAAAGTTTTTCCATTCTGGTCACATGCTTAAGCATATGAATCACAATTTTGTGTCCCTCATTCATAAAGACAATGCAGGTTTAATGGCCATAAAACTTGATATGTCCAAGGCATTTGATAGGATTGAATGAAAATTTCATAATTGATATCCTGAAAAATCTTGGGTTTCATGATCATTGGTGTAATCTTATTGGACAATGTATCTCTACAGTGTCTACTTCAATTTTGCTAAATGGTTGTCCTGATGATATTTACTATCTCACAAGGGGTCTTAGACAGGGAGACCCCTTGTCCCCTTATTTGTTCATTATATGCATAGATGTGTTATCTAAAATGCTTATGAATGCAGAGAGGAAAGATGATATTCAAGGTATCAAAGTAACTACAACCAGTCCATCTGTAAGTCATTTATTTTTGTTGATGACTGTCTTGTTTTTACTAAGACTAGTATTAAAAGTGCTAAGAATTTAGAGATCATGCTAGAAAGATTTAGTAAGTTCTCTGGCCAGGCCATAAACTTTGAGAAATTTGGGATAACTTTTAGTCCTAAGATTGAACCTATAACAAAGTCTCAAATCCTTTCCATGTTGAAAATTAAAAACGTTGGTCTGGCTGAAAAATACTTAGGAGTTTCACTGCTTCTTCAAATAAACAAAATGGAGTCTTTTAAGCATCTTGAAGAATCATGTGACAAAAGTCTAGATAATTGGCAAGGTGAATATCTAAATCAACCAGGTAGAAATGTTCTTATCAAATCTACTTTAGCACTCTTGCTTCCCATCATTTATCTGTTTTCGTTATGTCTAAAAAGATGACAGATAAACTTGATGATGTTCAAATGAGGTTTTTTTGGAATAAGAAAAGGTTTGATAGAGGGGTTAATTTATGTAATTGGGATTATATAGCTAAACCCATTGATCTTGGTGTGAATGTTAGGAAAACTAAGTATCTTAATATTGCTTTATTAGCTAAGTTAGCATGGAGGATGCTAACTAAAACCAGATGCCTCGTGGGTTCAAATCCTCAGGCACGAATATTTTCCTGATTTTAATCCTCTTCATGTTGTGATTATACAAAATGTTTCTTGGGTGTGGAAAGGCATATGTAGGGGCCTTGAATTGGTTAGGAAATACTATCGTTGGGAAGTTGGGGATGGTACCTCCATTGAGATATGGAAGGACAAATGGGTTCCCACTGAAGATAATTTTCTTAACAGTGATTTTGCTTCTCATTTTATGAATACAGTTAATCAGCTAATTGTGCGGGGAACAGATGAGCGGAATGTAGATATTCTGAATTGCCTTTTTGATAGTAAAACTGTCAATGAAATTTGTAAAATCAGAATCCCTTCCACTGTATAGGACATTCTCATATGGGCTTCATCTCACAATGGCCAATTTACTGTTAAATCTGCTTATAATTGCATTGTGTAGGAGTTGTATGGTACTGGTAATGTTTTTTTCCCTTGGAAATCCCTATGGAGTCTTAATCTTCCACAAAAGATAAAACATCACCTATGGAAATGTTTAAATGATTGTGTTTCTGTGAGAAGTAAACTTGCTAGGTTTGTTACAGCTATAAATAGTGAGTGTCCTTTTTTGCAATCAGGAAATTGAAACTACTAATCATCTTTTTATTGATTGTGAGGTTACTAAAAGACTATGGTTTACTCTGGATGCTAACATTGCAGGAGGTATTGCTAATATAGCTAGTTGGTTCCAATCCAGTAATGTATCCAGGAATGTGCATGAGAAATATGTCCAGTTTGTCAGTTTTGATATATGGAAAATATGGAAGCTTAGATGCTCTGTAGTGTTTGATAATGGAACAATTCAGGCAGCTAAATTAGTGGCTCAAGTTAACAAGGATATTGCTGAGTGGAATGAAAACTCTAGAAAATGTAGAACAGTAAGATCTAATGTGAATCACCCTAGGAATGTAATTCCTTGGGAATTGCCAGACAATGGCTTTTATAAGTTTATTTTTGATGCAGCATTTTTGAAAGAAAATAATCATATGGGTATAGATCTGATGATGTTTTCTGATGCAACGCAATTTGGAGGAGCCTAATCACTTTCTGGGATAACTCAAAATGAAGAGCAAGCTGAAGCTCTAGCAGCACTGGCGGCTATAAAGTGGGGAAAAGCTTCAGTTGTTGAAAAGCTAAATTTGGAGGGAGACTGCCAGAATGTAGTAAAAGCAATAAATGGAGATGTAGGAAGTGTTAGATGGACTAAAAATAATGTAATTCAAGACTGTCGAAGTCTCTTACTAAGTTTTAGGGATTGGAAGTGCACTTTTATACATAGAGAATCGAATGAAGTTGCTAATAGCTTAGCTAAGAAGGCTAGAATTGATAAGATAGATCAATGTTGGAATTCAGAATTCCCGTTTTGGTTAAAATCTCTGTATTAAGAGAAAAACTGAATGTAGTCTTAACATTAAATATTATTATTGATTTTTTTTTTCTTATTAAAAAAAAAACGGTTCGTGAGTTATAACTCCAAAGGTGTCATTACCCATCCACAAAAAACCCATCAAAACAAAAGTAACACAAAAACTCCAACAAAACAAAGGTAACTCGCGGTTGATGAAACCAAAATTTGGTTTGATCATAAAATTTGATGAAACCCCAAAGAATTTGACGAAACCAATTTTGAAATTTGGAGTTTTTATATCAATTTTTAAAAAATTTGGAGTTTTTGTATCAATTTTATTTAAGATGGAGTTTTAATGGATCCCAACATTTGAGTGGGGTTTTGGTACCACAAGTTTGATCACTTTGAATTTTTATGACTAGTTTTTTAAAAAAAAAAACGGATCATTAATTTCTTACTATATTTAATTTTATTCCAAATTTTCGACCAAATTTACTCGGAAATCCTAGGAAAACCGTCCAAATATAGTGTTACTCATGTCCACTTGATTGAACTTTCGACCAAATTTAGTTTTTGTCCATTGTGGACGCTCTTAAAAATGGCAAATTTCTTAAAAAGTGTACCTAGCAGCGTCCTTGCATCTAGTTCCCAAACACTCCATGGAATATATTCGCGCCAACCCTTTTTATTTCGCCTTTTACTTCCTAGGGTTTATCTTTATTTCTCCCTTTAGATTCCTTTAACAGCGAGAAAAAATTCGGGGAGATTTCATAAATCCTAGGTCAAGCAAATCCATGGCGTTTGAATCATCTCCGGAAACTGAGAAGTTTCTATGTGAACGATTGTTAGATCAAAACCAACCAATTTCTGAGCGATTTAGAGCTCTCTTCTCTCTTCGCAATCTCCGTGGCCCTGGACCTCGTCAAGCACTTGTTCTAGGTAAAAATTTCTATCAAATTTTGAATTCTATCTTAACTTGATTATTGATTAATCACTGATTGTTGTATTTGTGTATTGCTTTGAATATGTAATTTATTTTTAGTATGAAAGAACGAAAACTTAGTTACAAAACTTCTGTACAATGTCCCCATTTGAAGGCTATAAATTTCTCATATCTTAACCTAATATAAGTTGTTTAGTAACAGCTGATGGCTTACTTAATGAGATAAAATAGTGTACATCAAAAGGGGGCTCAGTACGCTTTTAATCGATATTAACCTGCCACCATAAGATGAATATATCTGTACTGCCCTTCCTGCTGTGTTCAATTTGTTCGATGACCGGATCCCATACTCTTTGCCATGCTTCAGCTGGCACTAGCCGGGTATTTGATGGGTAAGTCTACTTCAGGACAACCCATTGAGTT
Organism: Papaver somniferum; assembly: GCF_003573695.1. Taxonomy (NCBI): domain Eukaryota; kingdom Viridiplantae; phylum Streptophyta; class Magnoliopsida; order Ranunculales; family Papaveraceae; genus Papaver; species Papaver somniferum. Next base: position 105,376,509 of record NC_039359.1, on the reverse strand, counting down.
CTGGACCACTGTGTTTTATGCAGTTTTACCAATTGCAATAACGGTTAATGCTCAAACCTGAAGCAAGCTGGATGTGAATATACAAGGCCCTTATGTATTGTACTTGACTAGTTGCATCAGTTGAAAAACACAGTATTATCTACGCACGAAAGATGAGATATACTGGTTTACATTGAACCATTCGAGACCTGATTCTTGTATTTCATATTCAATGGTCGTAATATGATAAAATGTTTTTGGTAATTTCCGTCAACTATGCTTGAGTGCTTATTCCAACCTTTAAAAGTTAAGTCTGCTGGTTATATTTCAGAGTATAATTAGGATGTTGTATGCTGGGTTAAGTGTATCATTGTGGTTTTATTCAGTTTAGTAAATTGGGTGTAGATTGTTAGTTTTTGCTGGAATGTTATTTCCAAAATACATGTCTGAGAAATTTGGTAAGAGGCTAGATGTAGCATGGTATTTTGATTTTGATTGAATATTTTATGCTGGTTTTACAGCTACGAGAGATTCTTCAAATTTGCTTGCTCATGAAGCAGCATTTGCACTAGGCCAAATTCAAGATGCGGAAGCAGTTCCTGCTTTAAAGGAGGTTCTCGAGGATTTTTCTCTGCATCCCATAGTTCGTCACGAGGTACTTTTTTCTTCTTATTTTTTGATTTCGTAGGTCAGCTATGTGAAATATTTGGGTTATTGCTGATTATGTATCTCTTTCCTGTTTTCCCCCTCTTTTTACTAGGTGGCAGAAGCACTTGGAGCAATTGGGGTAGATGCTAATGTACCGCTTCTGGAAAAGAGCTTGAGGTCAGATCCTGCTCCTGAAGTGCGAGAAACATGTGAACTGGCTCTTAGCCGAATTGAGGAACAGAAGCATACTAATCTGAATGATAAGACATCTGCTGAACCAGCATCACCTTTTCTGTCAGTTGATCCTGCGGCGCCGGCTTCATCTAGTTCATCTGTAGATCAACTAAGGTTTATACAACTAAAACACAGACATCTATTTTTCTTTGTATATATTTTGTATTAGTTCATTAAATGGTGTGTGTTTTTAATTTAAGGGAAGTTCTTCTTGATGAAGAGAAAAGCATGTACGAGAGATATGCAGCTCTTTTTGCACTTCGGAACCATGGAGGAGAAGGAGCCGTCACTGCTATAATTGATTCTTTGGGTGCTGGGAGTGCTCTCCTGCGGCATGAGGTATTTGAATTTTCTGACCTCATGGCCGATTGTTCTATACGGTACTACATGGTATAAACCATGTGTCTGCTTTATTTATTTATTTTCTGTCAGACTCTTACCAGAATTGTTTTTGTCCTTAAGCTTCCCCGTACCGTTGAATTTACAAATATGCAGAAAACAAAAAAAAATGGTGAGATGGTACACCTTTAGATATTGTTGAGTGATGCATTTTGCTCCAACTATAGCATACTCTATACAAGTGAACTGTAGTTTTTGTGGATGTAATTGGAACCTTAAGGGTCACTGGCGTGATGTTTATTTCCAAATTTTTAGTCACTCTGAAAAATTAACATACATACTGATTGCAGGTTGCATATGTATTAGGTCAACTTCAAAACAAAGCCGCTTGTGATGCTCTTGCTGAAATACTTAAGGATGTTAATGAGCACCCGATGGTCAGACATGAAGCTGCTGAAGCACTTGGTTCCATTGCAGGTAAAACCTGAAAAGCTTAAGAAAATTTAATAAGAGGATATCAATCCGGGGCTTGTGGTAGATGCAATTTGTTTGTTACATGGATCTCTAATTTTCTCGTTGTTGTAGATACCTTATCTGTTGGTTGTACTGTTAATGTGTTCTTATTGGCTAAATCTCTGATTCTCATTTCTTTTTCCTGTTTGTTGTTCCGCACATCCACTTTCTCTTTAGATAATCGAAGTGTAGAGCTTCTGGAAAAATTTGTGAAGGATCCTGAACCTCTTGTTTCTCAAAGCTGTGAAGTTGCGCTCAACATGCTGGAGTTTGAAAGATCTGGAAAGTCCTTTGAGGTATTTGTGCTAAATTCGAAACTAAATAAAAATCTTTCTTAAACCATGATTACTTGTTCCTAAAAAAGATAGGACTAGCACATAATTTTTCCCCTATGCAGTATCTCTTCATGAAGGTACCTCAGGTGGACGCTGTGTGGTGTCAAACTAAATTTAAGCTATTGCTTTATTATCTTCAGAGACAAAACACAGTCTTTGGTATAAAAATCATCCCCTAATGAATACCAATAGAGAACACAAGGTAACTGAATAGTCTCCAATTGAAATTCAAGGCTGATCTGTTATCATCTTCATCATCACAGACACTTGATGGCTCGATTTCTGCCTAAAGTTTGTTTGCAGAAATTGGTTGGCAGCTATATTGTTCGGATCATAACATATATTGTAAAATGTTCAAAACTTTCCATCTTTTTCCATTGCGGCATAACACAATAGGAAGAGTGAAAGTGAAAAACTGAATCTGTCTTTTTGAATTTCTTGGAATAAGAAACCGATATTGGATTCCTCGACCGGTAGCAAAAACACCACCTTTTTCCTTTACTTCTGGTACATCTGTATCAACAACTCCATTAGGGAGGGCTACACTACACTATTCACAAGCTAGCACCTTGGCTTAGAACCGGAACCAACGAAAGGAAGAGGGAAGTAAAAACTGAAAAAACTTGCCAAACAAGATTTTACTGAGATTTCTTATTCTACTACTTCGACAACAGCTACTGCGTCCCTGGTTGTTGTTTTGCCTCGACAACAGCAGAATCAGATTCTACAACCAGAATCCGCTACTGCAACCAGTAACGCACGCTAATGCTGTCGTAAAAGATGGTACTCGGAAGAAGCAAAACCAACACTCACACTGCTTGGAATTGAGAATGACAGTAGAGACTAGAGAGACCAATACTTGCTTGTAACTTGTGATCAGATAATGAAAAATGAAAACTACTAACAAAGAACTGGACTCTACGCAAGATATAGCAATAACACTACTTGATTTCTCAAGGGAATTCTTGAATTTTCATCGTTCGAGTAAAAAAGTACCGTTGTTATTATTTTTGCTATCTGCAGATTATTCTTTTTAATCCCCACCTCATTGTGATGCGGGAATATGCTCTTAGCTTATCCTTATATTTGTCTCTCAAGCCGGGAAGGGATTCAACAGTAGGACAAGGGTATAGAGCAACTTCTTCCAAACACTTTGCATTTTCCAACAAAAAGTCCAGAATCTTTAGCTCTGCATTACACCCTTCTGCATTTTCAATTCGATAAGCGCTGAGATGAGACACCATGGCTAGCAATAAGAATCTTTCTTCCGAACCACCTTCCATATCTTCTTAATTGGACTATATGAAAACCAAAAAACAACAAAATTAATATTTTGCTTGTTTTTATAATATTTCATAACATCTAGAAGATCTACTAGCTGCACCCCATGCATAATTTATGTTGGTTTACCATTGACGTTGTACTAGACCGTTCTAAAGACATAACTTGCCGAATTAAAATACAGGGATCTTAGTTAAACCATACCTTATTGATTGGTTTAATGATCAGAGTCTTTATATTCGGACAGGTTGTGAGTAAGTATGCCATCCCGCGCAAGCTATCTCTAGTCCACCACATTTCCAACCTCAAAGACTGAAGATTACATAAGCAAGGGAGTTGACAGTTTACCAAGTTGGTAGCTCCCGAGAGAACCTTGAGAAACAGTAGAAAATTCTGCTTAAAAACATCGAATCTAAGGTATACATGACATGATTTTGACCATAATTTAAAGCGTACGTGCCTGAAGGAATTGAGGTGATAAATCGAGTCGTTTGGCCTTCTCAACTGATACCAGATGTTTCAGCATCCGTCTAACATAATCTTCTTTTTTCTCTAGTTGTTGTGGTTTATATGATATGTGAAGAATTACTTCTGATAGTTGATCAGAGCAGTTTTGTAGATTATAATCATGTATCGAGTCAGCTTTAAAGATGAAGCTGTTGAGATTAGGAGCAGATAACTTGATAAATGTAGGCTGAATAGGATTTCCCCAACCATAATATAATTGGGTATATGCAAACTGCTTAAGGCACAGAGACTCTACCAACAAATCCCTTTGATTATCGGTTTGTATATCACAATTATTTATATTCAGCGTTTCAAGAAGTGGGCAGCTTAAAAAGAGCCTCTTGGTTGAATTTACACTGGATACTCGAAATCCCTCAAGACACATGAATTTAAGCTGTGGTAAACTCATTTTTTTGGGAAGAACAACTTCTGCATATCCAGATGACCATAGCAACCCGCTCTCAGTGTCAACTTTTTCAATGATTTACAGTTAAATAGTCTAGGTGAAATTTCAGACGTGAATCGCTCATATCGACTCACATCTATATTTACCTCCTCCAGATGATGCTCAACCGCAGCATCAATCCATCTGTTGAGACTTTTTATGCACTCAAAGTCGTCGGAATATATATGCTAAGACACTGTAAGGTTTTGAATGTGACTGAAGTCATCTCGCAGATGAAATACTCTATCGACAAAACGGTACAACGTTTTCGACTTTCTGTATCTGTACGGTTGATCATCCGCGTAAGCACTAATATCGAAGTTCAGAAACGGTAGAGATTTCCAAATATGAATCCATCTTTTTGACAAAATACAAGTTTGAACTGCATATTTTGTATCAACGAAAGACAGGATGTAATGAATTAGTTCATCCGGTAACATGCTGATTCTATCCGGTAGCTTTCTTTTTTTTATCATTCTTATATACATTGGGTTAAACCTAGAACGAAAAAACCCTTAAAAACTCTTTAGGAGATTGAATAATAATAATAATAATAATAATACCTGAATTGTGTTAACGGCTGAGGCTGATACTAAAACCCTGGCTAGACTCCAATTACTTTTGGCCAATTTTCGCAGTATAAATAACCTCGTTTAATTGGGCCCCCAAAAAACAATTGGGGGCCTGATCAATTTATACCCACATCTAAAATTACAAAGGGGGTTCCAAAAGGTGGTGAAAATATTATTATGCCCGTCTCTAATAACTAAACTAAACAATCCTATTAACTTTTAACCCAAGGCCCCCAAATTCATTCCTATCTAAACAAAAAAAAAAATTCTTCTCCCCAGTTCCTCTCTCTGCTCTCTCCTCCCCCGTTAACGATCTGATTTCTTTTTCTTTTTTTCTTTCAACATGGCAATATTAACTTTTACTACAAAAATGGCTCCAATCAGAAGGTATGTGAACTATAACTCCCTAATCTAACTTGGGTTTGCATTTGATTTGATTTTTCGGTTGAAAAATTAGGTTTGCAACTGCAAAATTGCAGTTTCAGTTGTAGGGTTGTCATAGTCGAAGTCCGTATTCCTTAACGATTTTTCATCTGCATTTTGATATTATAAAATCAACTACAAAATTGCAGTTTCAGTTCTAGGGTCGTCATAGTCGAAGTCCTTATTCCTTAACGATTTTTCATCTGCATGTTGATATTATGAAAAATCGTTAATGCTTATGCTGAGGGAGATAATGACCCTAGGTTAGAGAGGAGGATGTTTTAAGTACCCGATGACGATTCTTGTTGACGACCTATTTTATTGTTAAACAACTCTATATTATACAAAACTACCTCTCTGTCCAAAATAATGAAAGGGTCGTTAGTTTTAATATATAAACCATTCACGATTCCTTATGACGACCCATTTTTAGAACCTAACGACTCTGTATTTAAATAACTTGTTACTGTCCAAATAATCAGAAGGGTCGTTATCGATAAGCAGTAGAGTCGTTATTATGTATTTGAGAATCATCATGGTCTAATTTGGAGTTGTCATTTGTGTTGAAGGGTCGTTTGTGATGATGATGATGGTCATGATGGTAATGGTGGTTCTGGTCGAGGTGGTGGTAAGGAGGATTTGGGGATTGAGGAGGAGAAGGATGAACGTAATGATGATGAGGAGGAGGATGATGGAAATTGCGGTGGTAGTGGTGATAAAGATTATGATGATGGTGGTAATGATGATGGTGGTAAGGAGGATGATTCCACAATTCTTAAGCTTGTGGTGAGTATTTATTTTTGTAATTGTAATTGTCATCGTCATCTACATACCATACATATATAAGTTTGTTAATGTGAATTTGTATTTGAATGAAAATAGAGGGAACGAATGAATCTTTTTGCCAAGGCATTGTGTTGCTCGGCCGACAAAGGGGAAATGTTTGATCCTGACAAACAACGTCGGTACGCTGATTACTGCAGACACGTTGAAAATCCCAATGCAAAGAAAATGTTTCCTGAGCTGGCTAAGGAAGGTAAGAGGACCAGGAAAACACGTATCCAACTAGGAGAAGAACGTGTTGAACATGGACAAGGTAGCCATCATCCTCTTGATGAACAAGGCAGTAAAGAAGATGGTGGTTCCCTAGGGGGCAGTGCAACTCAGTGTCCTTCTAATAGAAGATGGAAAGTTAGCCGATCAGGGAGGTACTAGGGGTTACTGTCGAAATGAACTTATGTTTTATGTTACTTTTGACTTGAACTTATGTTTCTTAACTTTTCTTAGATGCAACTAGGGGTTTGGTTTGGTTTGGATGGTTTGTTGAAACTATTTTGTTTTTGTTGAAACTATTTTGCTTTCCTAAGATTTTAGAACGTTGTTTAGAAGTTCTTTGTTTAAATGTTGGCTAGAATGAATAAGGACTCTGAAGCTGATAGGATTATATATTGTGGCAGATTAAGAATGACGACTCTAAGCTATCTATGAAATGGTTGGTTAGTGTCGTTATTGAATATGATTACACAAATGACGACCCTAAGTGTTACATTTACAGAGATTTTTTGGTTTTAGAGTCGTTTTGGTATAAACAAAAAAAAGTAACGACGGTAAGTGACCTAGCTAGCTAGCTGGAGTCGTCAATGTTTATCACACCACCCTAACGATTTTCATAACCTGGAAAAGTTGCAGGTTTGAGTCGTCATTGGTAGTGTCAATAAAGTGACGGCATAGGAGAGTCGTTTAGGTATACAACACCCC
>NC_039359.1:105309336-105369304 GCF_003573695.1 Papaver somniferum | reverse complement strand
CCCCCACACACACACACACACACTGACTGTGAGGACCCTTACACTGAGTTGTTCCATGGTGTGGATGATTTGACCATTTGGAGCAACAAACAGACAAATCGAAGGGTATAAGAAGTTTACCTGATTGTTTTGAGCTTCGGGTTCTTCATTTTGAGGGTTAGTTCCTTCATTTTGAGCAATAGGATCTTCATTTGCACTATTATTCAAGGTTTCCTCTACTAACATCTCTTCGTCAATTAATCTTACCATCATCACAATCATGTTTGTTATTTGAACCTTCACCAATATCATTTCCTCCACTTGAATCACTCATTTCTAAAAACCCTAAGTTCCCACCCACCCCCCACCCCCAAAAAAAAAATTTAACTCTTAAATCTGATTTTAACTTAAACAAACTAATTAACTTAATTTAACTAATCATTTAGGGGTAGTTTAGCTATTTCAAAAAAATGGGATAAGGGATAACCGATATTTGCTATTTCATGACCCTTTTTGTCCTGTAGTGCAGGGCCCCAAATTGTTTTTAGGGGGCCCCAATTAAACAAGGATAAATAAGTACCTAGTGCACCCAATTTATCTTAAATTATATAAAAACAGAGTTTTTTCGAGCGTTGTGGTTAATCGGAGCTTCTGGTTGATTCTGGCCCCACCAAATTTTTTAAAAGAAAGTTTTTCACACGTGTACAAATAGAAAAAATGTAAAAGCCCCACGTAATCTTTTTTTTGGAAACAAATTTTTCTGTTGCCAATAAAAATATATTTCGAAGAATAAAATATTACCAAAAATAATTAAGTCATCACGGTTTCGCCCAAGAACTAAATTAATCATGCATCAATCACAAAAGTAATCAGGCAATCAAACGCATCAGAAATTTAAAAAAAATATGTCCAATGTCCAATGTCGTGTTACAATTCTTCGAGTTTCTTTTTTCCTAATTACAACTTTGTTCTATCAGTTAAAATCTAATTGAAGCTAACGAAAAAGTTAATCCCGATTATTACACTTCCGATGATGAGAAACTTAAAAAAAAATGATTAAATTGATAGTGGTTACTAACCTTTCGATTGGACGATATGTCTCTCTTGCGAATGGCATTATTATTGATCCTGTTTGACAAAAAAAAAAGAATTACGCAATATTTAGAATTTGAAACAGAAAAATGGAAGCAAATATCGATTAGCATACAAAAAATCCAGCAAACAAAAAACGGGCTCATACAAAACAAAACCCGAGCAATATTTCCGAATTAGTAAAATTATTTTCATGTTACTTTTCTTAATATTGTTTATACCATAATTAAAATAAAATATATATAAGATAAAGAAAATTGATAAATAAGGTAGATACTCCCATTTATGGAGTTTATTATATTTGATAATAATAAAAATGTGGATTTTAAATATTGTTATATCTTGATATGCCCTAGATTTTTTATTCTAAAATGTAAGTATGATAATATGGAGATAACAAAAATATCCAAATTTTAAAGATTTTGATGGGTATCACGATTTCATTCTTTAAATAAAATATTTTTTACCTATTTCGCGGTTTTGTTTTTCTGGAAATTTCGTGCTCATGCCGTCTATATAAAGTGCTCCAGCAACACTGGGGTCATGTTGTTTCGGCGGTGAGTTTTTTCCCGGCTAGGGTTTTTTCTTCTTGCTTTTTTGATTCGTATTTTTATTATTGTTAATACTATTAGTAGTTAATATCCGATCTTTATGATGTTGTTTGGTTTTGGTTTGTAGATGTTGGTTGTGCTTCCATTTTCTTTAGGCTTTAGTGCCGAAAATTAAATCAATGATGCTGTGTAAAAATGAGGTGATGAGTTTTGTTTTACAGTGCTACGCATTTTTATTGTTCGTTGTTGTTGTTTTTACTGTTATGTGATCTATCAATATTAGGAAACGATTTAGTCGTTGTACAGCTTCTTTTTTTTTTCTTTGAAGCTCTTGGTGCAGTTGTTTGTTTCTTCTTGTGAACTGATAAGGTAAGGGATTCCTTTTTCATATTAATATTTGTTACTTCCCTATGGTTTTCCTAGATTTTATTTTTTCGTTCTCAAAGTCAACCTAGATACTATTAAAAATCATGATTCTTCTACTTTCTGCTTGCAGGTTATTTATTTGCACGATGCTGCTGTATGATTCTGCTTACCGTACCTGATCACCAAAATTACTTAATTACTTAATTATAGGCGTATTTTTTATTTTTCATTCCTCTCAAATATCACAATATGCTACATTGTGGACGTGATGCTATTACTTTTCGAGTGTTTTCTACTTATTTAACACCACCAACTCTTTGACTTCCTGCTGGGTTACAATTGTATTGTTTAATAGAAAGCTATAATAAGATGTGTCAGACATTCGTGGTTCAGAACTTAAGTATTTGCCTGCTTCTTTAACTTGGGTAAACCTCTTTGTGTTTAATAGTTGATCTGAGACTCCATAAGAGTATTAGTTTACATATCGGCATCAGTCGCAACAGCGAGTTACCAAAAACCACATGAATGAAAGGATTACACGTTCTCTGAATTCAGTTAGTATTTATATGTTTAATATTTGCTGCCCCACATGCATATGTGATTAGACACGTATATCCTAGTCCAATTCAATTATACAACTCCTTATGGTTACGGCAGAAGTGGAAATAGGAGTTTTCAGTACCCTTCATTGACAATAACATCCCATCAACAACAGTTCTTGGATGTTGTTTTGAGATAATCTTTTGATTTTGTCGGGTAAATTTGAATTTTTGTTTTTGTATACAGCGATCAATTGGATTTCAAAGAGTATGTTCAATTCAATTAATTTCAAAGAGTAATTTATTTATTCAGTATAATTCTAATAAATAATATGACAACATAATAGATATTTTCCAAAATTGATTCAAAAGATAATATCACATTATCATTTTCGAGTTTTGTTTTGTGTGGTAAACATAAATTTGATTCTAACAACTCCAATGAACAAGGATATATATAGAAGGAAAAATATTTTTTTCTCTTAAAAAAAGAAATTATATCTTTACATTTTTTTCTTAGTAAATATAAAACATTAATTCCAAATAGAGCACTATCTCCATGTATAAAAATGCTTGGGAAAAACCAAGCCTCATTCTCGCCGCCGCTTGAATGCTTTTTTGTTATGTTTATGGATGTTTATGTTGAATATTAATCTGATATGTGGATGTCGTTTTTGTTTTGCGGATATATTGGCGATTGGTTCTCTCATTTGAAAACTGCTCGGGTGAGTTTTATTTTCTTATTTCGAATTCTTCATTCAAGTGGGAAATTGCTAGGATTTTATTCTATGATAAAGTTTCAATGATTTGTAAAAATAAAAATTGTAAAAAAAATTCTTCTGTGTAGGGTTTATTGATGAGTATGCGAGATTTGTGTCTCTTACTGTTTTCCAGGTGTTTATATCGTCGACGTGTTGGAGTTATGTAACTCAATTTTTTTATTGAACGAATTCATACTGATTTTGATGTTTTTTTTAGATATGGATTTTCAGTGCAAATGTTTTTATTTTTGTGATTTTATGATGATTATTGGATTGGGCTTTTTTTCGTTGAAGAAGATTTGGATATCAGTACCACAAGGATACTTACGATTCTATATTTTCCCGATTATATTTGATATCGAGCTGATTAACAAGTCCATAGTTTATAAATTTGTTTTGCGATAAAATTCCTGATTCAGTTTGTGGCTAAACCTCTCATTGCCAATTATCTTAGAAATGGTTCTGGTTCATTGGTTTTCAATAATTAAATTTACCTTCTCTTGAAGCTCTCTTGACAGGGTTTCTTTCATGTTGTTTGCATGAATTTTAGAGAATGGAATTAGTGTTCTTATTTTCCAAATTCATACATCTTTTTTTATGAAATAGCAATGGTGAACCCAAAGATGAAGATCTTGGATTTGTGTACGAACCCATAGTGAAGGTATTAATTTGTTAAGTTTCTACGTTTCAAATTCATCCTATATTATATTGTTTTGAAAAAATCGCACTCAATTTGCTCCTTGACTCAAAAAGATATATTAATTCTCCATGTATTCGCCTGGTTGAGTTTTACCTGTGATTTGATCCAAAATTTGCGCTTGATGTAGGAAGCAACTAGCAAACACAAGTCTGTAGCTGAAAAAGGTTAATAATGTGTCTCCAAATCATAGCCGGCCTGAATTTTTGAGCAGGACATCACCTAAGAGGTTGTATGGAAATACCCTGTGGAGTAGCCCCAAACAGTCATTTTCTTAGGCCGACTCTCCAACAAAAGGTACTATTTTAATTTCTACTTCAAGATTCTCTCTTTTCTTTATTTTACTTGCCCAGAGCTGATGTAGTGGATTCTACTTCAAGATTCTCTCTTTTCTTTATTTTACTTACCCAGAGCTTATGTAGTGGATACATGTTTAGTGTATTGGCAGTTGGGTCTTAATTTTTCTATGAATTATTAAGAGGTTGATATATTTATTTTCTTGAAGCTCTTTCGCCCGACTGAGATATGATACACGCTCACCATTTAGTATGAATTTTTTTTTTTTGGTTACATTAGGTATACCTTTCAGGCGGAACATTGTAGAACGAATACATATTTTCGCATATGCTCAACACTACATGAGGTACCTTTACAGATAACTCTTACATTTTATTACTGTTATTGCCATCAAAAAGGAGAGTAAAAAATAATATGAGTCAGGGATTTATTGTGCTACATTTTTTTTTCTTTGGCTGTTTTATGTCACCCCGCGGACTTCTCCAAACTACTTTCTCTAGAGAACATGACGGCTGTAAACAGACCAAATTGAAAGTGCTAATACTTTAATGGGTTTTATGGAGTTCGGAAACATGGACAAGATCTGAATTATGTAAAAAGCGCGCACCATATTTCGTCTCGCCTGATCATTTTTCTCCATGTGTCTTCTCCATTGCTATTCAACTTGCTAGCATGGGTAAACATAGTAGTGACAAATTTGTTCGTTGTTTCTCCTCATGTTGTCTTTTAGTGAACCCTACTCAAATCCTGCATAAAAATTTATGGCTGAAACATAAGCAACCGATTAGACCTCAAAGTTAAGGTTTTTTCATACATGATGGTATCAACAAACACGTGAAGTGTGGTAGACAACTCATCAAAGAGTTACAGGGATCGACTAGAATTCACTCTGTAAACAAATGTATATCAGCCCCACATTCTAACAAGATAGAACAATATAGGGAAAAACCACGATCATGTAGCTCTAGATTTAACTGATCTTCTTTAGCACCTGGCGGAACTTCATAGTTATTTCTATATTTTGTTCTCGTTTGGTTCTCACTTTGTATTCGACAAGAAGCGCGTTTCATTTAAAACCACGCGGACCAACTAAATTTGCGTATATGAACAAAATCGGTGGGAGGGTCTTCTACGACCGCCCGTGGCTCTTCCACCATCGCCCAGTATAATTAGGTTTTCCAAAAATTATTTTACAACTTCTTTACTCACTTTATCCTGTTTTATCTCAAATAAATATAATATTTTATATCTTAACTTTATCCTATAAAATATTTTATATTGAAAAAAGAAAACAGTTGGAACCTAGAAAGCCTTCATTTTGCTTTGATTTTCACGTTTGTCCATCCACGTGGCTTGCTAAAAAATAATATTTGGTACCAAAGGAACTGCCCTAAGATTCCCATTACAATCACAAGCTAAACTCAGGGAAAAGTAAAACTAGAAAATTGTTCGAATTTTACATTTCAAAGCCGAGAACATGCTATAATTATTTGGTCAACCCAATGTTGTATTTTGGTAGCTTTAGCTGAACAGGTAGACTTTGAAACTAAGAGTTTCTGATGATTTATTTTATTTTATTTAGTATTTTCAGTGATGTAGTTCTTAAAGTTTCATATTATACCAATCACTTTAGTTGTATAAGATGTTAGATGATTTGTGCAAAAGAATTATTTAAATCCGGATGATTTGTACCAATGAATTATTTGAGTCCCGAAGATGTACACTAAACCATAATAACTTTTTTATTGAGAAAATTTTCATCTTACAACATTATATTTTTGTAACAGTTTTCATCTTAAAAGTCCTAATTTTTTGTGCCTTAACAGTTAATAATTCCGATGTAGCTTATTGTCTTCTTATTATCCTCGCTAATTGTTATCTCACATGCATCATTATTTTTCCTCTTATGATTCATACAAGTTATTATCCATATGATTTACAATGGTAATATGAGTTTTTCTGCACAGTTCTTCAATGACCATGAAAGATGATTTACTTTAATTCTATTTTGTGGATCTTACTAATTGGGATTGTTGATTTCAAAGATTTTTTGCGTGCTTTATTTGTATATGGAGAATAAAATGTTTAAATCGAATGCTCGTGTAGTTGTAGTAGGTGTCTGTAAAACTGGTAAATCATGTTTATAAGTCCCGATGTTAAAGAAAAAAATCGTGTGGTTGTATATTTTATTATAAGGACTTTATTAGCATTTGAGTTTTTTGATATTTACATTTTTAGCATAAAGAATGGTCCCAGGGATGAAATCCGATAAATGTAAATTGATAATGAGACAGCTTACAAACCTTAGGATCGTCGGATATCGTTGATTGGGATGAAATTGGGATGGTCGGATGCAACATTTGTCTCTCAAAATGTTATCCGATCGTCCAAAGCTCAAAAATCCCTTCTATTTTGTATTTGTGATTTTATTGTCTCTATATTATTCAAGTTCTAATTTATTCTTAGTTTGATGATTTCCACGTAGAAACCATTTTTAGGCAGGGGAGAGAAAACAAAAATCAAGAGAAAACCCATTAAACAAACAAAAAAGCTCATTGCTCCCAATTATTTTACCTTAAAAAAATACCCAACACAGTCACATGACATAATTGAGATTAATGAATATTTAAAAAAATCAAGTAACTGGACAATTTTTTTTTAGAGATGTAATGTATCATAATTTCGATAACGCTTTGGCTGATGAAATAAAAAATAAATAAATAATTGAGCGGACCAACAGAGATGAGAGTATATAAAATAAATGCATGAGCTTTAGAAATTTAAAGAATATCAATGCAATGGAAGATTGGTGCGATAACACTCAATTTATGAAACTTGAATAAATACCATATGCTTTGAAGATGTCCAAGGTTTTCTACGAGTCCCATATTACATAAAGGTTTTCATATTGTTCCAAGAATTTCTTGATTTCTCCCTACTCTGAAATCATATACGAACTTAAAACGTAAAATGAGTTTAATTTTAAATAGTCCAGTAGACTAGAAATTCATATTGGATTGTGGGAATTATAACTTAAATATCATATGAAGCATTTTTACGGTAAATTTTTAGTTTTTTTTTTAAAAATTTTGCGTAAAAACGTGTAAACCTTTATTTTAGGAAAATTTTTATCTCTTTTTTCTTTTTTTTGAAGCAATTATACTACATTCTATTAGTTTTTCAATAATATCCTCTTATTTATTTGCATTGAAATGAAGTTAAAAAATGATCAAATATTTGACAACCGAAAACCAGACCCGTGCGTAGCACAGGTGACCAACTAGTTTATTTTAGAAAAAAAAAGACGCGAAAAAAGGCAGAGTTGCGTTAAGCGAAATTATCTAAAATGGATCCAACAACTGATGGATAAAGCGATTACAATATACATTTTACACCATTAACTTGCAAGAGAGGTAGTGTATCCTCGATTGAACACTATACTTGGGAATTACATTCAATGACAACAAACCTATATACATATATAAATCCCAATATTTGGAATGGAAAAGAAAAGAAATTAACATGTTTCTCTCTTGAGATTCCTCTGGCTATAAACAACAGTGAGGAAACAAGTCCTCTGCCGCACTAATTTAGCTAAACAAAAATGTTTCTACATAAGCGACAAGCTCAGTCCCTCACCAACTAACCAATAACGAGACAGAAATTCAGTCTCAGTGGTGTCAGGTACCTTGATAAAGCACCAAAAAGGAGAGACGCTCTGGAACTTCACCCCATAATTTGACCCATTTCTCTCTCTATCCAGGAAGGTTTCTGCTCTGGCTTTTCTGGTGAATGTACAGATGGGGTCAGACCAGATATACTGGCCAATAAAGAGACTTAAACCAAAATTGTAGAACCCCGGTATTTTTAAGTCAGTCGCATGCTTCTCTTCCCCCACCATTTCTTACTTTTTCTATCTACTTCTGAACTTCCCAACTTATGAAGAGTTGCCTTTGTTTCCCGTAACCTAACTTTATATTCTTTTTTCCATGTCTGGAACCTGTGTTTAAGTTTGCGAAGTTCTTCCACAGGATTTACAGAGGAAACTACTTGACCCGTTTTGACCTCAACAATGAACTGTGCATCATCTTCAAAAACTTGCTTCCTCAGCTCAAACTCTTTTTCCAGAGGACTGACTGCTGTATTAATAACATTATTAAACTCTTGTGTTGGCTCTGCATCAGGATTGTGATTAAGAAATTTCACTGGAGTGCTTCCTTCGGGTGTTCGGGTCCCTGGTGTATCATCAGAATCATAATAGGGAGATGGGGAAGGGGAAAGGGAAATATCAAATCTTCCATTTTGAGGTGTTCTGTCTTCGGCTTCCAATCGTCGCTTAGCTGCAGCTAAATTTACCTGCAGATATCATCACCACCCACAAAATCTTAGGTCCACTACAGTTTGATGCAGGGAAAGAGTGGGGATAGACCTTTTACGTAAATTCAAAAGCAAAGAATGAGGATTAGCTAGGAATCTCAAGGGAAAATGCTAAAGTTTCAGCTCAACCAAAACACTGGAACTACTAGTTGAAAGCTTATCATTAACTGGAAAAATTGCAAGCCAGTTTCGGTCAGTTTAGTTTCTAACTTTATATAGCTTCCCAGAAAAGAATCTTATAAGACCACTGTTTTATATTAGTTAGGCTAAAAAGATTACCAGCTCTTTTTGACATTTCTAAAAAAAAAATGAATGTCAATTGGAAGAGAGTGGAAATACTTTCTGCAGCTTCTTGCTTCATGGGTGCTGGAAAAAATTAGATGCTTCTCAGAAAAGTAAGCAAGCAAGATAGTAATTACCTGAAGAGATGTCATTTGTCTTTGCCAGGTTTCCTCCATGGATTTCATCTTTATCTCATATTCAGACCACCGTGATTCAAGTTTAGTTAGATGCTGCTGCAAAATGGCATTTTCTTCTTCTTTTCGAGCCAATGCCGCTTCTGCCTTCAGCGCACGACTTTCAAGCTCTGCCAAAACTGAAGCATCGACCTGAGCAATTTCTTCTTCTTTTCGAGCCAAGGCCGCTTCGGCCTTCAGCGCATGACTTTCAAGCTCTGCCAATACTGAAGAATCGACCTGGGCATGACTATGCTCCAAATCCTGCCCCAAAAAATGCATATTAGTTTCTTTTTCTTAAAAATTCAGTTATAAATGCAGGAACCATACACCATAATAGCTGTTCCTTTTCCTAAATCAGCAGTAAGAACGCAATGTATGAATGAACCTACTGCAACTTATCTCAATCCCAATTAAGACTCTTCCATACAGATACGAGAAATAAGTACCTCTTGCTCTGATACATCCTCGTCCAGCTGTTGATCTGAGAATTCCCCGTCTAGCTGTTCTTCGGCTTCAGAACTGTCAGCATTTGATGTTTCAAGATTCTTCATCTGGTCTAAATGCATTCTGACCAGCCAACCACGGGTTGCTGCAGAGAAATTTAAAACGAAACCACGAAAAAATTTAGTTGTAGGCTATGTACACAGTGAAAATTTTCTTAATTAGTAGGAAAAAAGAAACTCACCAGACTGCAAGCAGATAACTGCCCTCTGCCTTTGAAGGAACATTTTTCTACCAATCTGCCGCTTCCAAAGCTTCTGAATAACAAGAGCCGCTTGCTTCTGCTTTACCATAAGACTATACTGCTTTCTTATGTTTTCACCGCGAACATCTGTGTCAATAAAAAATCCAACTTCTTAATGTGCAAATGACTCGGACCAACTTGATCATAAGGAACTGGTCCTCCTAAATTGAAACAATAAACCAGAGCAGACATGTGCATACATGATTGCAGCGTTGTTAATCCTCTCTTTGTTTCTTGAAATTGACGGAGAGCTTGGTACCGACGGAAGGACTTTTGAAGCATAAGTGCACCTTGCAGCACTCTTTTCCTTGCTTCTTCCATTACAGCAATCTGTAAACAACCCAACATAGCAACAACTAGCAAGTCAAGCTAAGAACAACCAATTGATGCAACAAAACTAACTGTTATCTGGGCGACACTTGTTTTATTTTTACTACCAAGAAAGATGGATTACATCCATGTTTTTTATTTAAAAACCGCATACTATTTCAAGAGTTTCACTGTTCTTATTAAGCAGTTGAGATGCTCATAACTTGCAACAAAGGCATGAAAAAGATTCTTAGCCAAAGAAGTAAATGCATACGACAAGAACAGAAAAAGATAAGCAAAAAATGGTCACAGTTTTTCATATTGTTTTGTGGTCAATTTTAAGGAGACGCGTTATTTGCCTTTGACTGAGATTGCAACATCCTAGAAGTTAACATTTCAAATCTTCACGTACGTTCCTCTCCCATAAACAGGCCATCACAGAGTCCAATATCAAATGTATAGACTATATTTAGTACACTACCCTAAAATTACTGCTCATGAAGATTATAAGTGTTCATATTGCAATGGAAAAGAAATACCTGTCCAGTTCTGAAGAATAGCTTTGTATAACCAACTTGATACATTTCTGGATGGACGTTAAACTGCTGAAGAATGGAGACAGATATACTTAATGGATCCTGTGACACAACATTCTCCACAAGAAGAAAGCCGTACCTGAAAAAAAAATCATGATACTTTGTGAGGTTCACTGCTGATTATTGATTTTAGCAGAATATATAAAAGGAAACTAAACTGGGTTACGTCAATAACCTTCTTGCGAACTGCTGGTGTGTCATACGAGTTGGATACCCGGATCTTGATATTCTGACAACCTCCAAGACTCCACAGCACCTAAGCTGCTGTAACACAAGATCCTTTTCGTACATTCCAGGAAGTTGTCTACTGTTAGGCTTAATGCAACGAATAAAGTGAGGTGTTGTATCTTCCAACCGCTGCATCAGTTTGAAAAGTTGCCCCTATAGCATAGCAAAGAACTATTCAAAATCTCTTACATGACATCATTGCTTGCTGAACCCGGGAAAACAAGCAAAGAATAAAACAACATGAACTATAGACCCGTGAATATCTCAGAGTTTATCTACTTGAGTCTCCCCCACACACAAAGTTGGATAAAGATTGTAGTCTGGCTTCTGTCTCTTGACATTTTTAATATTCCATCTATTTCTTGAGCTGTAGTGGTGGGTGGTAACAAGAACATCAAAAGAAGATTGGTGGTATATGTAGTGCTGGTGGGCAGGTAAGTGGTAGCAGGGTAATGATGCAAGCAGGTTCGTGAATCATGCAGCTAAACATTACCTAGATAAAATCTGAACACAGATAGAAATACAAACCGATAACCCACCTTGAATTTTGTCCCAACACTTTGTTTCTGGGAATCAGAGGCACTTAGCCGCCTCAAGGGAGTCACTGGCTTCATTGGAGATGGATTTTGCATGCTGGAGGCAAACAACTGAAGTAACTGGCAACTACATGATGACAGAAGCTGAATGGAACCAGAGTGCAGGGGATCCCTATTCTTCTCCAAGAAGCCATTTGTCTGATATAAAACCTGATTGAAGTCCTCAATTTAGTCCCAGAATAAAGAAAAAAAACATATGTTTAATGCAATTGGCAAACTTGCAACTGAAATTATGTCAAGATTCAAACTACTTCATAATGGTGAAGAACGCTCATATAGGGCAGCCTAGTAGTACATTCTATGTGAGCTCTACTTTTTCGTGCGATCTGCAATGGGTCAAGTCCAGATTCCCATACAATGCTACTTATTGTTGTTTTTTGCTTCTAGTTATTATTGGCTTATTTACATAACAACGTTCACAGCTTGCTACGATCCAATTAAATAACCAAAACTCACCTCTCCAGCATAATGGCAAACACTGAAAGCGCCACCCCGCTCCCCTTTGAAACATGGATTAGTGTTTAAGTGCTGCTTAAGCTTATTGGCAAATGTCAAATCTGTCGCTCTGGGAAAATTTGATTCCTCGTCCAATAGAGACAGTAGCCCTAATGGTTTCTGCAGAAAACAGAGTCCAGAGCATTATAACCAAATATGGTAGCCTAACATAGAGAAAATAGTATCATGACGAACCTTCTCAAAGAGATTTAAACAATCTTGGTTGTCTTCAAAATCAACTTTTGTCCAATCAATCCCATCTTGTGTATACTCCTGAAATTGATATGCATACACTAGAACATTACTACTCTGTTAACAAGATTGTAACAATTACTCGCTATTAAGTCGTACACAAATAACCTCCAGTTCTGGCTTTGAAATCAAGTTAAGAAGACAGCTACATTTTCTGATTACTAGATTTGGGAGCTCACCTCCTGTTCGAGTTTGAATAAATGTCTATTGAAATGTTGTTGCAACCTCTCATTTGCATAGTTTATGCAAAATTGTTCAAAGCTGTTCTTCTGAAAAATGTGAACAATTAATTAGTTAACATTTTAAATGTCCCAAAATAGTGTAGGGCAATTTCTCAACGGAAGGACATATTTAAACCAATCAAACAAAAAACAATTAGAAACACATTTAGTTGCACATCTGCATCAAAGGCATACCTTAAACGATTCAAATCCATATATATCTAAGATACTAATGGATCTCCCTGTGCAACTTTTGCCTACTCCAAGGGACTTGTTAATTTGCTGTACAAGCCAATCAAACAAGCATGCATAGATGGACTTGGCCAATGCATCCCTCGTGTCGATTGCCTGGGGTTCACAAGAAAGTCAAGTTCATTCCTATTCACAGACAAGGGTCTATAGATCTGGCGAAGTAGAAAAATAATCTTTCCTGCTTAAATTTCATATAACAGAAAACCGAGGGAATGAGCACTTTTCAGACCTGTGGTGACGTTAGCTTCTGCACAATCGTGTCTTTTCCGGCTTGAATTTGGCGAGTAGATAACGCTAACCGCAGATCCTGAGCATCACAACCCATCAAGCTGGCAACACTGGTAACAGCTGCAATATTTACTCAACTTAGTTAAAAAGCTTTAAGAAAGCAATGACCTGGTTCCCTCTTTTTCTGTAGCAAGTTACCAGCACAAGAATTTAAACAGGTAACTTCACAAATCAATTTATTGTGTATGAATAGTAAAACACCTAACAGCATAATCAAGAGGAATATTCAGTTTTGAACTTTGAAATTTGAGAAAATAGTAAATAAGAAATTTATGTTGTTTTATAATGATAGTCATAGTCGATAAAATGAAATAGTTATAACCCAGTGACCCACTACTCAAGGAAGTTCCTTCTGCGACAGAAAAAAAATATCAAAGAAAAGACAAATAAAATGACAGTGTAAGTCAAAATCAATATAAAATACAAATTAGAGAAATGTAACTATTGCTTCTCTGCACTGATGGGCACATTGAGCCTAAGGACCCTAAGCGTTCGGGAAACCCTATATGCCAGCCCTCTTCATTATTGCTCCCATAACAGTTTACCAAGGAACTTCTACATTTATTACTTGTTCAATTATATAAAGGCCAATAGGAATCCACTATCACTAGCAAGCAAAAGTTATGACTTTTTGCCGAAGTGGAGGTTTATTTGCATAAAAATCATTCTTGGGATCACACAACCTAGGTTGACCAATTAGTCTTGATCTTGGGAATTTGTTCTCTTCTGCAAACAACGTTCTTAGCTACTATTCTTGGGTCTCCGGTGCCTCCGCACTTCTAATACAAACAACTCTTTAGTATAATTTGAATGAAGTTGCTAGTGTGCTTCAGAGACATATTGACAATTATCAAACCATGCATATCCTGGTTTCCCAATGTACATTCCACCCTAAATTCTATCCAAAGAATGAGGAAATCGACACGCATAACGTATACATAGAAAATACCTTCATCTTCCACAACTTCAACATGATTTTCATTGTCAATCACTTGAAATGAAATGTTCCCTAGCCATAACAGTGCAGCAAGCACAGTGAATATGTTTTCCTGATCCTCTTTGCAAATTTGAACTATGTCCAAAGCTTCCTGTTCGTAGAAAAGATACAATTTCAAAATCAGAGGAACAGTAGGAAAACACAAAAGAAATGGTAAGTGATATCCTTGCACTTCAAGGAAAAGTACAATCTTTGTTGTTTAAGTTACCATCAGAATATGGAACCGTCCAGCATCGTCAACATCATCAATTGTCAAGCAATCGCTCTGCCTTAGATAGTTATACTCGCTGGCCATTTTTAGATTCAATTTTTCTGCCATGCAATGAAAATATTTGCTCCAAGTGTGATGCCCCAGCGATGAATAACAAATAAGTCGAAAAGTTACAAAAGTTTATCAAGAACACGAGGAAACCTTTAAGGTCTGATGGAGCACCAGCACAAAGTTGATAAAAAATATGGTATGTTCTTTCTCCCTTAGCTAGCTGAACAACTCTTGACTGTCACAAAAGATATTGCATTCTTTAGACCTTTTATAAACCAATAAATAGATACGAACAATAGTTCAAAGCAGATAGCACATTACCTTCTCAAGCAGAACTATTTCCAACGTCCATAGTTGAGTTGAGATTTAAAGGCATACAACATAATAGCGAGTAAAGTTAGTCATAAAACTAGAACAGGCACCTAGATGAGGAAAAATACAACTGAACTACACTAAGAGTGCTTACAGGTTTGAATCTTCGCGCCACAGATTTTCCCAGTAGTGCTAAAATGAATCTCAATCAGCTTCCCCTGTAACATAGAGGAGCATGAAATTCCCTTTCTAAAAGCACAGTAAAATTTTAAACGCGGGAACAAGATGCTAGCAACAAAAGGGTTTATTAACATTTCGATAGTGCCACTTGTGTCTGATTCACAAAATTAAGGCCCTTCAAACTCCAAACTTGAGCAATTAGACCACCTGTATCTTGAAGATATATAACAAAGACTTACAAATCGACTAGAGTTATCATTCCTGGAGGTTTTTGCATTCCCAAATGCTTCCAGTATACAATTCGTCTGAAGGATTTCATGTTCTATTCCATCAGCACCTCCAAGTGTAGACAAGTACTGCATAGCTATCTTTGCTGTTTCAGTTTTCCCAGCTCCACTCTCCCCACTATAGTAGTAAAGATCGAAAGTTGATTTCATGACATCGTCAATGTTCTATAGCTGAGATGATTATATATTCTGGGGTTGCATTTGGTCACTTACCTAATAATGATGGATTGATTTACTTCATCTGCAAAATCAAATAGAAAAATTCATATTCAATTGGTTCAGAAATAAAGACTGCTTACTCCTTACAGGTAATAATTAGTCCACCAGAGAATCAAAATCTCACAAAATAAGTATGCTTGTTTCACCTCTCATCATCCCTGTGAATGCAGTGTCCGCAATAGCATAGACATGGGGGTCTTCTAAAGCTTTCTGCCTATAAGCTGAGACAAATTCGTTTCCAAATATCGGAACAGCTTTAAAGGGATTGACAGCAACCAAAACAGGCCCTGCTTTAGTCTAAATTGAAGGAGCAACTAAAATCAGCAATTGGAGAGTATCAACTGTGAGAGGCATTTCGAAGTAATACGCAGTGAGATATACTTACGTAAATCATATTATTAGAATATCTATACTGAAGATTATGGAGAACTGATGGCTCATTCAAGTAACTAAGCTGTATAAGATCATTGACACCCTCAATGATATCTGGGTTCGCAGGTAACAAATTCCCCAGAGAAACTGTTACAATCTGAAAAAAGTATTATACAAAGTAAGTGTTATATAATCTAAGAAACTCAACATACATATCGAATGTTTGTACCCAGAGCATAGAAAAGTCAGAAACTCACACTGTCATCTGGAAACAAAACAATAGCATCATCCCCAGAATTTGATTGAACACTGCCTAGCTCCCATCGTCCATCAGAGAGCAAACACCATACCCGAAGTTTCTGAAACCAAGAAAAACTCAGTTATATTTGTGTGCAGTGTGTATCAAATTCAGTGATCTTCAATGAACAGTGGAAAAAGAAAATCTTACCTTCTTAAGAACATAACCAATGTTATCACCACAGTCAAAGTCTACAGTTGGTACTGCTAATGAAGAAGGTGCAGAAGCAGGTTCAGAATCTCCATTTTCTTTCAACATCCTCTCATTATCATCGAAATTCAATTCTTCTGTTTCTTTTTTCCTAGCATATGGAGAATCATCGGATTCTGCTGTATCTTTTCTAGACAATTTCTTGCTACTACCAAAAGTAATATGTTTAAATCCAACAGATTCTCTTATTTCTTCCTTTTTAACATAACCATTTCCATGATCAGATTTATTATTATCAATATTACCACCATTTTTCTTCTGTACAGAAGAAGTAGATGAACCATTACCATTAGGTAATGGTAAATACTCTGGAACTGCTTCTCTGTTACCAATTTTGAAATTAATTGGTAATGATCTTCTTGCAGATGGTAATCTCGCTTTTGATGTTGGACGAACAGGTAATGCAGGTGGTGTATCTTTTGGTTTTTCATCTCTTTTCCTCAATGAGTCCAACATTTCTTCTAATGAACTACGAGCAGTACTCGCAGTTAATTCTGGTGATAACATCATTTTGTATCTTCCAACAAAAACCCTAACTATCTTCAGATCCAATTATCAAAACCAATCTCTCTAAAACCACATAACCCGAGAACCCTTTTTTTTTTCTTGAATCTCGTTCTTCTTCGTAGAATTCAGTTACTCAGAAACCGAATTCGACCTGAACAAGAAAAAACAACCACCTGAACCCTAATCCCTAACCTCTGAGATGGATTGATAATGAAATGAAAAAACATTTCTTCCGCCATTGAAGCTTTTGAGGTTCCATTAAAAGAAATTCAAAACTTGTCTCCTTTATTTTTCTTTGTCAGAAATTCAAAGTATAGGCCCCAGCCCTAGAAATAATTACTGTTTTTTTCTTTTTTTCAATTCTTCGTCTTCATTTTTGAAATATAGATCTGAAAACAGAAAATTAACCATGTAGAAGAAGGTTAAAAAAACAAAACCTGACCTGACAATGAACAAGTCACAGGTGTGTAACACTTGGGTTTGGGTTCTGAAACTAAACTCATGATGATGATTTGATAATGTTAATCTGAACGGAACGGGACAATGTTGAAAATATTAGATTTTTATTAATTTATTAATTAATATTTTATATATTTGATGATATTTACATTTGTGCCCGATATTTTTTTGATTTTTTTTAAAATTACGTTTATGACCTTATTGGTCATTATCATAGTACTAATCTAATTTTGGACAAATCTTAATTACAAGATAGTTTGGTAAGTAGTACTTACGATCTTTGCATGAGTTACCATTTTGGTCAGACAGTTTTGTGCAGCAGTAACCAAATGAAAAACGTTTTCTCATCAGTTCGCGGATTAAAGTCTTCTCGTACGGACATTTTCAATGAGGTTTTACAAATTGTCAGATTCATAATAGCGTAGTAAATGACGGGGGAAGAGTAACACAAACAAACGTATCACGTAGCTAGGCATGTTGAATTGATCAACGCACTATCAAAATCGGCAGTTTGTTGAACTAGTTTGTTGATCCCATTGGAGATGAACATAAGAGTGAAAAGGATTAGCTTGATGTTTTTTTTTACTTTCTTTCTTTTCCTTGAAAGGATGCTTTGTTTCTTGTCAGTTGTGTCTTTTCTTTTTTTTTTTTGGTTAGAATTGATGATTAAAAATGTTTTGTGTACTATTGTGGGGAATTTTTCTGTCATTCGTTGTACAAACAAAAATCATTTGTAAGGGCAATTCTTATGGGGATGAACAAACCCGTATCTTTGTTGAGCCAGTTGGATGGTCAAATTGGTTTTTCCATTATGGTAAAGTACTTGGCGTTAGATAACTAAACGCGCGATCGAATAACAAACGCTGGAGTCTCAAGGTAAAGCGTCGACGTTGGAAGGACAAGCGCTGGAGCTCAAAGCTTCAACGCGGGTCGCTGGCGTTTGTAGCAAAAACGTGAATGGATAGATTTTAAAAATTCAAAATTCACTTTTTACCTCTATAAATTACCATCAATTTAAAACAATTCACTCACACCAAAATTCACTTCTCTTGAATTTTCTCTTCTAAAGTCTATTTCTCAATAGCTGAAAAGGCGATCACACTTTTTTGCAATGCAAAACTTGAAGTTGTTGTTTCTAAGATATGTGGGAGTTTTAAAAAAATTGAAATTTGTAAGAGGGAAGTGCAAGTTTTTGAAGTTGCTCCAAGAAAATATTCCGCTAAAAAGCAAAGAAGAGCTTCAGTTTTGAAAGTTAACAACAAAAAATTCAAAAAAAAAAGGTGAAACTGTCAAAGAGCGCGTAGAATGGAAGATAGGTCAAATGAAGATAAACAGAAGACCAAAAATACTTGATTTTTATTGAAGTTGTTAGTACGTTTTATTATTGCCTAAGTTTATATCTTGTAAAAGAATTGGCATCAATGAAGGAAACTATTTAGATTTTAAAATAGAGATTTCCACTTCAGATTAAGCGAAATTTATTACAATTTGAACTTGCAAATAATATCAAATCCACAACAAAAACATCAAACCCAGCGACATTCTCCCTGTAGAGTTCATAACATTCAAAGGGCTTAAACTCTCTTCCGCTTTCTTCAGTAAAATTGGTCTGAGGGATGGTTTTCTGTAAAACAGATAAATAATAATTTCATATATTTATGATGCAGTTGAGCAGTGAGGAAAAAGGTAAGATACTCTCCAGTTCTTCGTTTGATAATCCAGAATAGCTACGGTGAACCATCCACAAAACTTCCGTATAATGTTTGACTTTCTTAGTGATGAATGCAATTCTTAGTTCTAGGCTCTTACTGTTTCTTATGGCTTTGTTCCACGATGCTACAAAATGTTCCAATACTCTTTCCCGGAAATTGTCATTGTTCATTGGTCTCGTCATACAATGTAACCAACATCGAACAAGAGCAACATCTTCTTCCATTGTAAAGACCGGGAGCGGCATTCGAGTGCAGGAACGATGTGCTTGAGATAGACCATCTTTTAGAATTCTAAAACACGCTTCGTAACGAAAAGGTTTTTCGTGAGCTTCCTCCCAATTATCAAGAGCTGTTTGGATCACTTCATCTTCAGTTATATCGCTGAAGTTTTCTCGATCAATTTCCATTACCAAAACAAGAAATGGCTGGACTGCAAGCCTAATAGATTTAACACGAGCACGCAATCGACGAGCATCTCGGTTTCCTGGGTTTCCTGTCAGTGAGACGAACATTGAAAAACGTTCTCCCAAAAAGAACCGTCATGAAAAATAACAACACCAGTGATTACCCTATGAAAAAAATATGCTTTGCATATTGTTATATCCTCTTCTTCAGTAAACTTGGGACCGTGATTTCTAACAAACATTTCTGCAGAGTGGGAGAGATTACGAGTTTTAGGAGGGAAAAGAAGGAGAAGAAGATGTGATTTTGGAGATGGGAGGAATGGAATTTATAGGTCGAGAAAGAAGATCGATCCGTTGGGAATTTAGCTGTTGGAGTTGGTAATACAACCGCGTGCGACTTTCCTTCAAGCGCCCGTTTGAATTACCATAGGAGTTGACGTTCTGTAGTAAAACCGTGCGACTTTACTAAAACCTCCCGTTTGAATTACCAATGCCTATTTTCTTGTTATAAATACAACACCTCTCAACCAAACCAACAGATTTCTTTCTCAACATCCACCATGTTTTCTAAAGGAAAAGCGAAGCAAATATTATGTGTCGAAGCAAAAGAGGTTTGTCCATTATGTTTCATGGATAACCACAGTCTTATGCAATGCCCTTGGATGTATTCAAAGTGTCCACGGGAAGGTTGGTCACGCATCAAAATGGTGATTGAATCACAACCGGAAAAGCTCGGGTATTTGCAATGTCAAGATCCCAACTGTTCAGAGGAACCACATATGCTAGATGATACTATGAAGATTAAAAAGGAAGAAGAAGAAAAGATTGCAACACTCTGCAAAAACTTCAAACTTAAATCCAAATTGCAACATTTATCTTTCCGTAGTAAATTACGGGGGGAAGAGTAACACAAACAAACATATCACGTAGCTAGACATGTTGAATTGATCAACGAACTATCAAAATTGGCAGTTGGTTGAGCTAGTTTGTTGATCCTATTGGAGATGAACATAAGAGTGAAAGGATGAGTTTGATGTTTTTTTTACTTTCTTTCCTTTTTCTTGAAAGGGATGCTTTGTTTCTTGTCAGTTGTGTGTCTCTTTTTTTGTTATAGTTGTTGATTAAAAAAAATGTGTACTGTTGTGGGGAATTTTGGTGTCATTCGTTGTACAAACAAAAATCATTTGTAGCATGACACAAAAGAGAATAACAACATAACGAGTCTGAAGGCATTTGATTTTTCCGGATTTTAACATCCGGCACCAAGTTTTTCATTTGTGAAAGCATGTGTAATCAAGACTACAACATTTGCTCTATACACCGATGGTTATGGCCTCATGGAGCTGTCTGTAAACATTTAGTCATACCTTTAATTAAAGAAATCTTGGGAGTGTTTTTTATTCGAGATAAGTACCATTTTCTTTTTCTTTTTTTGCTTTTTGGATAAACTCAATTTTCATTAATTATCATCAAACTAGATGAAGGTTAAGCATATCATCAAATGAAATGAACAATACATTAGTATTGAAGCAAGAAGAATCATCAAGTGGTTTGATGGTTCTCATGCTCCTTCACATAGGAGAGGTTGGCGTTCAAACTATGTAATTGCTTAACAATTCTTAAAATGAAGGATTTAGGAAATAGTTTAGGGATGCTATAAATAAAACGCATTAGAGCAAGTTCAATGAGACTTGGAAAAATAACCTATTTGATTGTCCATGTTGATGGAAAATTCATTTTCTCACAGTAGGAAAAGAGAATATAGGCGATGTTTGAGTCGATCGGCCTGAGTTGGGACGCTCGTCCCAGGTTGAGTCAAGCCTCAGTGCGACATAAATCGAGCTTCGGAATAACTAGAGTTGATCGTCACAATCTTTGGTGATAACAAACACATTTTTAGCCGTTGTCCAATGGCTATATATTCGTCCTGTTAACGCAATGCTCGGTGGTTTTGAAATCTCAAGCTTGTTGTCAATGCTAGGTTGAACAAAACTATATCTTGATTTCAACTCTAGGAAGTAAAGTTTCGGACTATGTTAGAATCTGATAGTTGAGTATCATACATCACCATCAAAGACTGAAGATCGACGAATACATTTGGAGAACTTCATCAACAAGGTATGTGAAGACTAAATCTATTTTACTCGTTATCTTACCATTATCTTATGAGACTATGTCGTATGACTTTTAGTAGATTTATTGCAAACAAGAAATTTCAAGTCAAGCTTGTCTTATTAAACATCTCGAAATGTAATTCAAGCATTGAATATTCAAAGGTCCTTAACAATATTAGCTCGAAAAAATTTATTGTACAAGAATTAATTTGTGGATCACTTAAAAATATCCCAGGCAATGATTTTATCATTTAGGAATGTTTCAAACATCAAAAGAGAGAAATTCCGAACTTCTGTTATTTCGAGTCATAGTAGGTTGGAAAACCATCTCGCAAACCATAGATATATGAGTTTCTGGAATATATGAAGGTTGGCGAACCAGTTCAGAAGGGGACTGTTCACCAACCGTGGTGATCAAAAGTTTTTATGTTGGTGGAAAAAGGCTAATAGTTGGCGAACGCGGTTCACGAACAATGTCACTCTGATGTTACGAGCTGAGTAGGGTCGGCCAACCGGTTCACGAACCATTGCACCCTGACTGGTGAACTTCCCACACGGTCCCAGTTCACGAACCGGTTCACGAATTGTTTCAGCAACGGTTCCGATAAAAGTTTAGCATATGCTTAAAGGCTTATTTTTTTTAATATGTTTAGCGTTGCTATGACGCTCATAAACACCTCTAATACATCATTGATCACTAAAACACTTGTGTATGTGTATAATAATTAAATTCTTAAGTGTTTAAATGAAAATCAAATTGCTCTATAATTCATAAGGCATATTTTCCAAAACAGTCATTATACATGGTTCCGTAACTGGACCACTGTGGATATTCTTTTATGTGATTTCAAGACTTATTCTCGCATGCTTACTTAAAACCTTAATCAAAGTTTCATATAGACAGAGAAAGTGTTTGCTTGAATCTCGGGTTATCTTAGCTTGAATTCCAAGCAACCCTCAGTCTTGAACATCTATAAATAAAGGTGCTCTTTTAACTGAATTTTTTTTATCCCTAAAACTTTGTGTCCTAGTTGATAGCTAAGGTCGTCTTCTATTTTCCTCTGAAAAACATAAACAGGTCTACGACTAAAAGGCTTCACTTTGGGAATTTCTGAAGCCAGGTTCAGCTATCTTTTACCTTGATAATTCTTGTATTTTGATCTTGCTTTTTTATTATCGAGGTTCTCGTAATCCCATTCGGGAAAGATATATGGTAATCGCAAAGTTTTCTTCGTCTCAGAATTTGTGATTCCTCAAGGTAGATATTTGAAAACCATTCTTAATTGATAAGTTGAAGACTTTTCTTAAGAGGTGGTAAAGAATCGAGGATTCTCATCTAAGTGAGTGTAAGTGTTCCGGATTTGTAAGGTTCGGTAGCTTTGTCTATTGCAAACAAATTTCCAAGTCTTGATATTTGATCTAAAGGGAAATCATATAGGATTATCTGTTAGAGGCAGATTGGTATCAAAAGTCTTCACTTAGGTTGAAGCAACTCTTAAGATGTAAAGGACGTTAGATAAGGGAATCAATTGCGTAGATCCTTGCGAGGTTCAAGAGACGTAAGGAACACAACTTAACTGAATTGTTTGGAGGGTGGATTCGGTTTCAACTACATTCCAGTCTGAAGTATGATAGTAGGCTTATGTAGTGGCTGAATACAATTTGGTTTTCAGATCTGGACGAGGTCTCGGGGTTTTTCTGCTATTGCGGTTTCCTCGATAACAAAACTTCTGGTGTCTTGTGTTTTTTCCTTTCCGCATTATATTGTTTGTCTTTATAATTGGATTTACACAAGTAGTCGTATTCAATCTTAGTAGATACGTCCATATTAATTATGAACGATTATGAGACTCGTTCTTGTAGAATTCGTATCTTGAAAGATAGATAACAAGTTTCATACTTGGCAGAATTCTGATTGGATTATATGGATACGACTAGATTGATCTTGGATATTGATTTTTTGGGATCGTCCAAGTACTTTTTTTAACAATTAGGTTCACGAACTTCTTGGTTTAGACTTTCTGATTGAGAAGAGATAGAGAACTCTGTATACATATTGTCAAGGATCGTTAAGTTGGTCTACTTGCTATTGTATTAGGTTTTGTCCATATAGGTTGCCGAACGAAAAAATTTGGTGGTGAACTTGGTACCCTCTCCTTTTCACATCCTACCAAATAAATCTCCTCACATCCACCAATTAACACACACAACTTCTATTTATATTCCCAAAAATTCATCCAATTTATTCAATATATTACTTATTTTCAGTCGTTTCAATCATATTTTTTTCTTATGTATATAGTTGTGCGAATCTTTCTCCAACAATAATATGCGTGGACGCATCAGTTGGATCAAATGGATGGATATTCAGACGATAAGAAAAAGGTGACCAACGTCGTGATATAATTATACACAAGACAAGTACTGCAAGCTTCAGAACCAAAATAAGTATTGATAATAAGATATACGTGGATATTTCGAGAAGAAGGACATCAACATATGATGCGTGATTATTTTATCAAAAGAATGTCTGATGAAGATTTTTAACGTCACTTACATATGCTGCAACACTTGGTTATTAGGCTTGAAGAGATTTGTCAGGTAAACCCTAAATTCAGCTATCAATTTGATGCACGAAATGTACGAGGACATAGTCCAAAATAAAAGTTTAGTATATACCTAAGGATTCTAGGTTATGTTATCCCAGCGGATTCCTGTGATGAGTACATTCCTATGACAATAACAACAGCATACGAAAATCTTAGTATGTTTTGGAAAACCGTAACCAACCCTTTTGGTCCATATTTTTTACGACAACCAATGCATGATGATGTCGACCGACTACTAGTTGAAAATGCGAAGAAAGGCTTTCCCAGAATGTTAGGAAGCCTTGATGGCATGCACTGTGACATGGAAGTCCTTATGCTTAGCAAGGTCAGTATAAGTATTAAAAACCAATTGTTGTTCTGGAAGTGACGGCTTATTATGATTGTTGGATACAACATGATTTTGTTTTTTGAATTCCGGGGTTCAAATAACGATATCAATATTTTTCATTAATCGTATTTGTTTGAAGAACCGAGGTATGGAAATGCTCCAGCTACAAAGTCACTGTCAACGGCAACAACTATAACATAGGTTTTTTTTCTTCTGCGGGTGGAATTTATCCATTATGGTCAACTTTAGTTTAAGCTTACTCTCAGATACCCGAAAACGAGTGGAACCGTAACATAAGGTATTTTTAACAAGAATCATATGGGGTGTATGAAGGATGTAGAACGAGCATTTAGAATTTTAAAGAGGAAGTTTCATATAATTTGTGGACCATATCATTTTTTTTTTTAAAATAGAAATGATCATGGATATGTTTCACCTGCATCATTTTGCATATATGGTAATTGAGGAGACTCGGCGGGATCCAGTTGGACAATTTATGCAGATAAATATTTGAGGAAAGAAGTTCAACCTTTTGGTGGTGTGCCTGCAAGAAAGTATGGAATGGTAGAAGATAAAATTCAAAAAAGAGGTTTATATTCCAGACCAAGGGAGGATCTCGATACGCATAATTGGGCTAAAATCGGGAGAAAAAGAACATCGCAAAATTTAGTTTGTTTTTACTTTATAATTATCATTTAAATTTAAACTATTTTAGTTATATTAATGTAATTTGGTTATGTAATTTTGATAATTTGAATTATGTAATTTAAATGAAACATTGAAACTGAAACTAGAGATTACATTGAATTTAGAACTAAGGATTAGATTGAATATAAAACTAAAATGATAAAAATGCAATGGCATTAGTTTCATTCTTATCTAAGTCCTCTTCATCAAAATCAATGTCAACTGTTGTTGGGAGTTGTCGTGCCTTCTGTGCTTGAATTTCTTCAAATTCATTTTTCCAGACTCGTAATTGTACATCATTCATCCTTGGCGTGTCCAATCCTAGTATTCCTCTCATGTGCGCATCAAAAAAAAATTGTTCAACTGCCTGACAACCTTTCCTCATTTCTGCTACTAGTTTCTTAGGCTATACTATTTTAATAATATCATTTTTTTATTGTTTTCAAAAAATTCTTGAAGGATGAATTATGAAGTTGATGATTGTGCGACATCTTGAGCCGCCTTTCTGTTTTTTTTTTGCTCTTTTAACACATGGCCCATCATAACTTTCTCCATTTCCACTAACATTAGGATGAGAATTACCATGTGGGATCCGTCAGTGTTGGGATGAGGGTTTCAGTTTGCTTCTGGTGAGGAATAAGGCGACCCATGTTGGTGAGAAACATTTGCAGCCATTGTAATGACCCGATCCTCTATTGATACCGTCCCCACTTAGCCACCACGATTATCCGACGGTGTATAGTTTTTAACGTCTCTTCGGTCATCTAGTAGCAGCTTCCCGAGAGGTCACCTATCTGAGAATTTTTTCCCACAACTTAATCTAGTGTACCCATCAGGCGTCGATGTTATGAATGGACAAACCATTACCTATATTCCGTTCAGTGAACCACTGCCGAAATCGGGGTATTACAATAGCACCGCCTTGAATTGGAGCCCTCCTCGGCTCCGGAATATATTTACAAGCCCAGATCTCCAATGTTCCCTTCCCCTTCATGAGACAAGCACCTGGACCAGCCCCGTACATCATACGTTCCCACCCTCGGCTATGATATCATTTGTAATGACCCAAACCTCCACCGATATTGTCCCCACTTAGCCATTGAGGTTATATCCGGCAGTGTGGGGTTTTCAATGGGGCTTCCTTGTGGCCATCCAACAACATCTTCTCAGGAGGTCACCCATCCCTGGATTACTCCCGCACGAGTACGCTTAACTGCAGAGTTTTCTGCCAACTCTGGAGCCAATTATACTGAAAATGACTCGGTGTTAGCAAAGGACAAACCATTACCTATATTCCACTCGGCGAACCACTGATGAAATCAGAGTATTACATTCACTAGGTGGTTCTTTTGATACTTGATATCCATTCACCAGGTCAGGGTTATATCAGTTCAGCTGTATGAGGATGTAGAAACATGCTTCGTGCTTGAAACTCGAAGAGCATTTTCTTTGCGATTTCTCATTAGATTTTTGTTGTTGCAGTTTGAATTTTTTGTAAATTATTTAATACAACAAACATAACATGTTTTACAAAACAATTAAACCACTTAAAATGCAACTTACCACATTGACTTCACTATCGTTGCTTATTATTTTCCAATTCGTTTGCATCACCAAAGCTACACATAGGTTCATGTCTTTTCCGATTGTATTAGAACAAGATAAAAACCCAACAACAACACGTTTTTTAATATTCCCAGCTTACCGACTAAAAAGTGCATGAATATTCCCCCAAAGAGTACTGTGTTGTTGTTAGGCACCACTGACAGAGTAAAGGGTAAATGATGCATAAGTTATGCAAATATCTTTATCTTCATCCAGACTATACTTTGTACCTTGAACTTTTGTTGATGAAATATTTTATGTGGAAGTATTTTATATTTGTGATTAACTGGTCATTTTTTGGAGAAAAAAATCTTCTGATTTAGGGATTGAAAGTTTAAGGTGAAAGTGAAATTATAAGAGATATAGGGTGTAGAATGTGTGATTTTAAAGTTGATGATAGTTGAATTTTTAAGGAATAAAATTAGATCCACTGGATGATTTAGCAGCTATCGGCTCAGATAAGGCCAATCGGCTCAACTTGAGACGATGGTTATCTCAACCATAGCCGAGCCTCGGCCTTCCCCTGGATGAACGGATCTGTTTGATTCATTCATCTCAATTCACGATTTCTCATCTCTTGAGATTACTTCCCTTTTTGGCAGGCTTGTCAGCTGAGAAATTAATCTCCCTCGAACAATGCTTATAGGAAATAATATTGATCTCCTCTTCATCCTTAATAAACGAGACTTAACATATCAAGGAATTCTGTCAGAATTAATAGTATTTACGATTGATTTTGAAGCAAGATTAAAATAAACATCATGAAAATTTTGTTTGATAGCTCATTTGCCTGCAATAATAAAATCCATTACCCATCCAAGTAATTAGTGGCCACGCCCAAACCACCATAGGTAACACGAAAAAATTAACAGTACCACATCTACCAATAAAATCAAAACCATCACATCCATAATTTTCTTCGGGAGACCCTTCACAACAAATCAAAACTTGACTTATATTGAGAAAAACACCCCTTTATCGGTACTTTTATCCTGAATACCACTGATCTCAAAATTTTTTATAACCTGCACATCACGAGTATGATTATGCATAGTGCCCTTTATCCTTGTATCACATTCCCTTGTGAGATATATAACCCTATTGCGAATTGCAATCATTTTTTATTGAAGTGCAATGTCGATGAAAAAACAATATACCAGAAAAAACTAGCATCTAAATATGTTTTCATTTGATCTCCACAAACAAATTAGTGTTGAAATTGTAAAATAATATCATTGTTACAATGTTAATACATCGTACCTTTTTTATTATAATGATATTTTTTTAATTTGTGGACTAACTAACCGTAAAACATATTTTGCAAGAATCAATTATTGCTAGTTTAATGTTAGGGATAATTCTCCTCTTTTCTAGATACTTTAGTTGTAAGGTCATGGTCAACAAGGGAAAAATTCATTCCCTTAAAAATCCAACATGTTGATGTAAAATTAATACAAAATTTTGAGTCCAATAAAAAAGAGGGGAAGTAGTTTCCTGATTGGAAGTCTAAGTCGGGATACTTCTTGAAAAAATAATTTGAAAATAAAAAATAAGGAGTATAGTATTAGTAATAATAATAATGTAAACAAAAAAACATGAATAAGGGTTTCAGGGTATTCCCTACCTCTTTAGCCTTGAATTTTCTCTTATATAAAGGCAAAATCTCTCTTTGGACATTCTCAATTTGTAGGATTGTGAATTTTTCTCAAAGCAGCTCAACTAAGTTTTGTTTTTGTTGTTTGTAGTATACAAAAAATAAAAATAAAAATAGGATATCATATATATTCATGGATTTACAAATACTTCATAAAATAGAAGTACGATTCGCCAAAAACTCAGGCATTGACATATAAAAAGTCTACCTATATATGATTTATGAGTGAACATATATACAATTTATGCATAATTAACATGTATATATAGCGCAATATATTTGTATGAATAATTCCTCTTATGACTAATAAATACATATACATTTACTGAATGTATGATTCGTCCCATGATTTACGAGTTCATGTGCACTCCATGCATGTATAAGTCACTGGTATATACGGTTCTGTATTTGGACTAATTAGCAGTATAACAAAATCTACTTTTTTTTAATTTATATTTAAATGAGAATCTTCGATTATTCTCTTAAACTCCCTTATGCAATATTTTCTACATATAATCTGTACACTTCAAATAGATTACGGCTCTTTAAAAAATTCGCCGTGAGCGGACATTATTATATACAGTAGTCCTACCCAATAGAGGATCCTCGATCTGTCCCTGGTGCAATTATCACATAATTCACAGGTACACAAACAATTGATATATGTATAATTCAAAGATTTGAACTCAAGGGATCTTGAGCACACAAGTGCAACATAAAAAAGAGGTATTTTGTAAAAGGGTCACAACTTTATACTCAAATTAGGGTCTGGGTCGTAGAACATGTCGTTGATGCATTAGGGTCGAAGACTAACCAAAGACCGTTAGTTGACTTTAGATGTTCAGATGAAATGTCCATGAGGATAATGTTAGTTTAGTTGTGTTTCCTAGTTATGATAAAGCAAACTGTTTTCGCTATGAAACCTTGGACCACCCCTGGTCCAGATGGTTTCCCACCAGTTTTTTACCAAACCATGTGGGACAAAGTTGGAAATGATTTAGTTAAAATGGTACAATCTTTTTTCCATGCAAAGCATATTTTAAAACAAATGAATCATAACTTTATCTCCTTGATTCCTAAGAATAGTTATCCTAAGAATCTGGTTGACTTTAGACCAATAAGCTTATGTAATACTTCTTATAAAGTTATTTCTAAGCTCTTGGACTCTAGAATCAAAGTCATCTTAGAGAAAACTATTACTCCTTATCAAACTGCTTTTGATACTGGTGGATGCATTACTGATAATATAGTGATTGCTCATGAATTTGTGGATTATATGAAAAAGATCAAAGCTAAGAAAGTGTGGATGTCCATCAAGTTGGATATGTCAAAACCATTTGACAGGGTTGAATGGCCTTTACTCCTTAACACCCTTAAGAAGCTGGGTTTTTGTAATGAATTTTGTACTATGATAGTTCAATGTATGAGTACGGTTTTCTACGTCCATCCTTTTGAATGGATCTCCAGGTGAGTTGTTTACTCCTCAAAGAGGTCTAAGACAAGGGGACCTCTTGTCCCCTTACCTTTTCATTTGATGTATGGAAGTTTTTTCTAGAGCTTTACTCTCTGCTGAAAATGATAATCTTATTCATGGTATAAAACTCAATGAACGTTGTCCTGCAGTTTCTCACATTTTCTTTGCAGATGATTGTCTCATTTTTGATAAAGCCAATGCTAAAGAAGCAAGAAATCTGGTTAGTATCGTTGAACAATTAAGTTGTTTTTCAGGTCAGTCTATCAATTACACAAATTTGGTATTGCTTTTAGTAGTGGTGTTCCTAATAATATTAGGAATGAGGTATCTAATATTCTGAATATCAAGAAACTTGCCCTGAATGACAATTATCTTGGAGTTCCTCTTATTCTGCAAAAAAAAAGTGCAGTCATTTTCTCCCCTTCTTGAAAGATATGGTGATAGGCTTGCTGCTTGGAAACCTAAATTTCTTAAGCTTTCAGGTAAAACTATTTTGACTCAATCTGTGTTAGGAAGTTTAGATTCACATCATATGTCTGTTTTTCCTATTCCCAAAACTCTGACTGATAAAATGGATGCTATCCAAATGAGGTTTCGGCGGAACAAACAAAAAGGAAAAAGAGGTGGTTATTTCAAAAAGTGGAAAACTATTGCTCAACCTAGATTCTTAGGAGGTTTAAACATCAAACAAAATGACATAATGAATCTGGCTTTATTAGCTAAATTGGCATGGAAAATGTTACACTCTAGAGATGCTTTATGAGTGCAAATTTTAGATGGGAAATACTTTCATAATTTTGATCCTTTGAATGATAGTTTAACTGCCAACGGTTCCTGGATTTGGAATGACATTTGTAGGGGTCTTGAAATAGTTAAGAAATATGCATGCTGGAAAGTTGGTGATGGAAACTCTATCAATATCTGGAAGGATAAATAGATTCCATCAATAACTTCCACTGTAAGTTCGCATTTTTTTCCTCTAATGTGATTCATGTATCCCAATTGATTGATTCTGAAACTAAACATTGCAATTTGCAGATTCTTAATGCCTTGTTTGATGCTAATACTATTATTAAAATTCAAGACATTAGAATCCCTTTTGATTGGCAAGATTGCCTCAGGTGGCAACCTAATTCTAGTGGTTCTTTCACTGTCAAATCTGCTTATAAAGCTATTTTAAATGATATGAATCAAAAGACAGGTTTTGTTTATACTGTACCAATCTCTTGGAACTCAATATGGAAAACCAACCTTCCTGGTAATATTCTGTTTTTTCTTTGGAAATGTTTACATAATTGTCTCCTTGTTGGTGAAAATTTAGTCAGGTTTCATAATAATAATTTTTTGCCCTCTTTGTAATAATCATGGTGAAAGTATGCAACATATTTTTATTGATTGTTCCTTTTCCCATAGTGTTAGGAATGTCGTGATAAATAATGTTACCAGTGATATGGGAAATGTTCAGTTTAATGATTGGTCGTGTAGCACGTTTCAGGTTAATAACAAAGGAAGATACATAGTAAGTATTGTAGAATGGTTTGGAATTGTAATGTGGCGGGTATGGAAGTGTAGATGCAAAAAATTGTTTGAGAATATCCAACCTAACTCTCAAAATATGGTCAATCTAATAAAATATGACTATGCTGAGTGGCACAGGATAAGAAATGCAAATTCTGTATCTGTTACTAATAATCATGCTCCTATTAATCTACACTGGGAAACACCTATCCAACCTTTTACAAAGCTTAACTTTAATGCATCATACGAGGAAGCAACACATATTATGGGAAGTGCACTAATATTAAAAGAAATTGCAGCGACAACAGATGGGATTAGATGTAGCAAGAATAGAGCACTAGATCCTGAACAGGCTGAAGCTAAAGCTCTCCTAGATGCTGTTTTATGGGCCAAAGATAAAGGTATAGCCGCTTTGCACCTCCAGGGAGACTGTCAAAATGTCATAAATACTGTTAATGGCAATTTTGAAGCAATAAAATGGACAACCAAAAATGTAGTCATGGATGTTTTAAAGATTTTATCGTCTTTTAGTAGTTGGAAATGTACTTTTATGTAAAGAGATGTAAACCATGTGGCTCATGCATTAGCAAAACATGGTATCTTAGATAATCAAATTCTAGAAATGTCTTCTAATTTCCCTGCTTGGGTAGCAGAATGTATCCATAGGAATAAGCAAAAATAATCTTTTCTCTTAATAATATAAATCACCTTTGGTATTAAAAAGAAGAAAAACGTTAACAATTTAACTTAGCTTAGGATATAATGTCATATGAGTATTTTCATAAGGGCATTTTAGTAATTAAGTTGGATGGTCAACTTTAGTCTACAACCGGAATACATCGACGACATGTTTTACGACCTAGACCCCTATTAGGCCATAAACTTACGACCCTTTTACAAAATAACTCTCTAAAACAATCATACTCAGCGCACGTTGATAACTGTAGTGGTTGTTGAACAAATTGAACAATAAACGACATTCCTACAACAGATAAAAAAGTGTACGAACCTTATTTAGAAAGACTTAAACT
This sequence comes from Papaver somniferum, assembly GCF_003573695.1. Classification (NCBI taxonomy): domain Eukaryota; kingdom Viridiplantae; phylum Streptophyta; class Magnoliopsida; order Ranunculales; family Papaveraceae; genus Papaver; species Papaver somniferum. The sequence continues at coordinate 105,336,966 of NC_039359.1, read as the reverse complement.
TCAAAAATCAAGGTTTTCATGAGCAAAATCAAAGCGTCTATGTGCTCCAAAGTCTAGATCTATGGAAGTGATGGTGGCCACTGACTGGGAAGCAAGTAGAAAAGAACGGAAGAAACAAGTAAACGTGATTGAAGTCACGCAATTCATTCTGGAACTAAAGTTTGGAGTCACGTAATGTCCAAATAAAAGTCATTTCTTTTTTGTTACATTAAATTCAATCTTATTTGGTTTTCCATTTTCCAGAAAACAGAAAAAACAAAGAGTCAAGTTTTATCATTTTAAGTAAATCTTGGCACCAAGACAGACACACGAGGCATTGAGGTAAAAATCGAAACTTTTTTCACTTTTCGTTTCCCGTTATTAAGGACCCTTAATTCGTTTCTTATTTGACTTTCGGTTTGGCTCTTTTGACTTAAGGTGGTGAAGGCTGAAGTTAGGTAAGAAGACTAGTGCTGCTTCAAAACTTTATTGATTAAAAAAACATCCGTTAAGGTTTGAAAATTTATTCCATCACTAGTCGTTACTTAAATTTTAAATTGTACTACCTGTTTAAACGTCATTTTCATATATCCGCTCCATTTCTGTCTTTTTTTCATATAACGCAGTTCTTTTTCAAATATTTTCTTCAAAGAAATAAAGAGGGAAAGGAGGAAGGGTAAATAAGACATTTAGCTGATAAAAAGACAGAATGTACAGTGGTAACGTGGGACACGACATTAAAGATGAAAAGAGAGTACATTTGTTGGATAAGCCAACAAAATAACAACCGGCAAGCGATATCCAACTTAAGGTTTTTGGAACTTCTTCTTGTTCTGTTTTTCTCCTTATTTGGCTGAGGATTGAGGTACAAGCGAGATTGAATTATTAGTATTAAGTTGGGTTTGCTATGATTCCATTAATGGGTCCTTAACTTGTTCTTAGAGGCATTTATTAGCCTCTTCCTTTTGTCTGACTAAAGATAGTGGTGTGCCTGCCAATATTCACAGAATGTTCCTCCAGATTTTAACCTCATTTCTTGCTATTATTTAGTTCAGAAGTCAAACAAACCAAAATTAAGGAGATAATTCATTCATCTTGACCGGCCAGTAAGTTTATCAAAAGTTTCCGGAGCTTTTAGAAAACAACTGATGTACTCTTGGTGCATGTGCATTAATAATTACGCTCCCCACGTGCCCATACAGAAAGCACAATTAGTGCAGCCACACAAACTTAGAATCCCCATCCCTAAACAAAAGGAGAAGAAATAGTTTTATATAGTTTTCGGTTTCGGTCAACAAATATAAATGAATAAATGCTCGAAGAAAGACATGCCTTTGTCCTGTACTTTAGCTGATATACGTGTAAGAAGGAAAAAATAAACAAAAAGGAGTGGCTTGACACCCAAAATGCAAACAAGCAAACCCCACAAATACCACATCAAAGGTCTTTGAATTGGAATACCAAGACATATACGCCTCTCAAAAGGATACTTGGATCACACAAATTTATGGATTGATATAATGAGGTCCACGCCTGTTCAACGGCGGAAGCATGCATTGATTTCTAAATGTCAGTCGATCTCTAGAACTAAATATATGGATTGTGTGCTCTTTGTAGGTCATGGAAGCCGGACTGAAAGGATCCCTAGACATTTAATTAGTATTATTCAGTTACAAGACATAACAGGCCTATAAAGACACCTTTGCTTTTGGATAATCCCATTTTAATGTGCAAATCCTTCTTCTTCTCTTTTGATTTGATTCGTCTTCGTTTTTTTTTTTTTTTTTACTTTTAACCAATGTCTATAGACAAAGTGAAGACACACGATTCATGAACCTACACACAACTTTCACGAGTGGCCTATAAAAGGCATCAAAGGAACCAATTCTTTGCAGCCTAAATGTGTAGGAATCATGAGGTTGTTGATAGAGGTTTGTAGCTTACAACTTAGGGCGACTCAAGTTTGGATATCCAAAAAGGAATAATAATAATCAATCCCATGTACACAAGTCCGACTGCTTGTTATTTTGCAATTCCATGGTTGCATCTGCATTGCCTTGGTGGCTTAGTCCAGAAATTTCTTCTACTAAAGGGTGTGAAATTGAATGTCCTTTAAGGCAAGGACTCTTTAAGGAGTTGGTTATAAAGAAGAAAAGAAAGTATTCGGCGTAAAAGCTAAGAGGACATTTTGCCTCTTTCATGGGCCAAACCCAACTTGTATGGGATCATTTATGTTACCATGGGACAGCTTATTCTGCAAATAAGCTAAGCTAAATTATGACCAACCTTCATGGTTCAGGACCAGACTTTTGGAGGGAAGATAAATCCCGTATATAAAGAGACGGTGGAGAAGGTATGTTTACAATAACAGGAGAGGAACTAGATGAAGTTGATCGCCAACTTGGTTTCAAGTGGAGAATGCTACAACTTCTTACAGAAAAGCAACTTAAGACCAAGGGAGAGGTCGGATATATATTTCATAAATTCAAGGGACATGATGCTATAAAGGAAATTGAGAAGAATCTGACTGAGCTACATCAAGTGTTCCTAGACAGGGCTTCATAGGTAGAAACTCAATGGCAAAAACTCAACAACATAGTGTTGTTACACGTACTAGTTCATTTGTTAGAAGAGGGACTGAACAACTTCAAGGGAGCACGAGAGTATCAAAAGAGCTCAAGAAAGTGCTATCTATTCTTCTTGTTGTGATCCTCATCTTCGTTCTTCTCATACCAATTCTAATATCTATTAGACCCATGCTTTGAACAAATATTATGTTCCATCTCACATGTACACCAACAGGGTTTGATCAAGATCACAGTCTACATCAACATGGATAGATCCTATTCACACCGCATTAAAATGCTTTGATTGAACTGTCTACTTCTAATGGAACTTAAGCTCAAAATGACATTTATCACCAATCTTCACCTCTAAAAGAACATAAGGTCAAAATGAGATTCCTTTTCCCTCTTTCCATTTCTTCTTCTTTTTCATAAACCTTTTCCTTTTCCTGCCCGGATTATTTGCTCAGACCATAAAGAGTTTCTCACTGATCACAATTCAAACACAGAAAATCAAATGCTATCTAATCTGGATATTTAGCTCCAAAACTTTTTGACGAATAACTTTGTAGTCGAATTTACTAATTACAGGGTTTTCACATAAACTGCAGACAGAAAAAATAGGAACCTGCTCCCAGACTACTCAATTTTGCAAAACAAATGATATTACAAGGATCATGGATAAGGCCAGGTTCCAAATAGAACATTTACTACAGAATCAAGGAGATACGAATGTCAGCAGAAAGCTTAATAAACAGCACGTTTTTCTACTATTCCTTTATTGCAAAACTCAAAGTTCTTCATATGTCAGAAGATGCTAGGTATTGAGGAATTCATATATCTGTATCTTTACAAAAAATAACCAAGTTTTTTTTCTAGTAAAATACAAGTGGTTTTCAAAGAAAAATTAAAAGTATTGAATAACTCTGGTTTTTCTCCAACGTACAAGCTTATATTTTTAGATGATCAAATCAAAGGGAAGAATATTTATGATGATGGAAAAAAAGAAAAAGGGAACAAAATCAGGATCTTACAGTAATGAATCAGGCGCCAGAATTGGGTAGAGCAGCCATGAATAAGTTGTAGGATGATTCAAGGTCAAAATGAAGTTGTCTAGATTGCTGTTCAGTCAGTTCGTCAGAAGCACCCATGTTTGCCAATCTTGAAATCCACTCCTTCATTTTCACTTTCCCCTCAAAATCAGGTGGCAGTATACCGAGCTTGTTTAGAGACCCTGATAGGTCATATAGTATTGGATGTAGCTGTTTGAAGAATGCAGCTAACCAAGTTAGACCCAAGATACTTATGACTTACATAGTGGATTATGTCTCCTATACTCTAACAGGTCTAATTATGCTACCGCATGTTATGGTATAAGTTCCAAAAACAAACAAAAAATGAACACGGTTTATGGAATCAAAATCTCTTTCAAAACTCTGCAGTAGTACTATGAAAAGTGAAAAGCAGTTGTTGGTTGGTAGTTGGAACATTTAGGATGCACTAACTAAAAGGGAGTGTTAGGTGAATGTAGTCTATTCCCCTTAGAGCATCCACACTCGATAGTAACAAGTTTAAATGCCTTTTACATTACTTCATTTTCTCTTCCTCGTTGAATGGAAATAAATACATATATAGACCATCACAGGAATACAACAGCCACATCTAGGCCTAACGAAATTTCCACATGTTCTGAAAACATGACGACAGGATGTAAAGGTTGCCCGAAGTCAATTTACTGTTGTGAGATATTACTTGGAGTGCTGTTTGGTACTTGGTATTGCTGAAACTTCGAGTTTTTCATTGTATTGGAAAGAGCTAGTTTGGCATGACTATGAATTCTAGATGTTCTTATGATGCCAAAAAAGGGTTACATAATCAAATCAGTTTTCTTCTGAAACTGGCAATACCTCTAAAGTTTGGTATAACTGGTCCATTATGAATCAATTTACAGTGGAAAACTGTGGATGCTTTTGTGGTGGAACAAATATGATGTAAATTGTTGCACCTATTTCCAGAAAGTTGAACTAATAAAAGGTTAAAAAGCGGTCTTAAAAGGAAATACCTGATCAACAGCAACCATGTTGAGTTTTAAAGTATCCATAGCTGTAATGAAATGTTGCACACATTCCGCTACAATTGCAGCTGAACCAGTAGTAGATGCAGCAGCAGAAGCTCGATGCTCATATGTGGCAGGAATCCCAGAAGAAACTAAACGATTAAGAGCAGCAGGACAATCCATTTTATAGATTTCAGCAAAACGCTCAATACTAGGAAGTGCTCCAACAAGAGATGAAGTTAGGGTTTTGAATTGAGCAATCAACTTTAAACACTCAGGTTCATACACCGATGATGTGATTAAATCACGTACATAAGCTTTTTCAAGCTTTTCTGTTGCTTTAATAATTGCATATAGATCAGCAAAATTATCATACATCTCTCGTTCTCTCTTGTCATTCCATAGCTTTACATCCATTAGTGATAATCTCTTTTGATTGCCCTAATTAACTAGATTGAAGACCAAATCGAATAGAAAAAATTTGTATTGAATTTTTGGAACAACAAAGCTTACTGAATTGGGGTGCAGATCTAAAAGGAAACCCTGAAAAAAGGTCTCGATGTCAATGTGAGAAAGATATTAACTACGTTTGGAAGTAATGATGAAATTGCAGCGAGAAGAAGAGGAAAAGGATGGAGGGGTTACGTGTGTTGTGAGAAAAACGACTAGGTCTCGTCAAGTAGAGATGGCAAAATCTGGCCCGACCGCGGTTGGACCCACTGTGATGCACTTTGGGAGTTTGTTTTTCAATTTCTAGAAGCCAAAAAAAATCATAACGGATGCACTTTCGGAAGTTTATTGTTAATTTCTAGAAGCGATAAAGTCAGAAGTTAGGCTATTAGGATAATTTGAAATTGACTGTTAGAAGTTAAAAAGCAAAAAAAAAAAAAATTTCTAATTTTTGAGATTGATTTCTGGTTATCACATTCCAAAAAATTATCATGCGTTACAACTAAAAAAACGACAAACTACACGATGAATCTAGAATATGAAATATCATGCATTTGTATAATACTAAAAAGAACATGTCTTCCAAGATGGAGTTCCCCGTCTAGTTTTAATTTTGTCAAATTTGAATTCTTGAATAGGAATTCCACTTATATGGCTGATAAAGCAGCTAAATTTTGTAGAAGGTCTAGAACCACGGAAGAATAATTGAGAAATTTCTCTCACTTCTTTAACTCTACAATGTAATATTATTTGTCAATAAAATCCCCTTTCTAGAAATTTTTTTTTGAGTTCCCCGCCATCGGCATATAAACATATACTGTGTTTCGTATTTGCATAAATATTAATTTATTTGTAGCAATGGGAACACAATATCTTCAATTCTTCGAATAACAATTTCTTATCTAACATAAAAACACCATTCCGCATTCACTCTGTTAAAGTCACTAATCACACTTTTTTGATCGAAACAAATGATTATCCTGCTTATATCAAAATCGTCACTCAATAACATTAATAACAAGCAAAACTTTAGTTATATAGTTATTGTAGTATCCGCCTCATCAGAAATCACTCTCAAAATCTGATATAATTGATCTCTAGCAATGGTTCCCTACCCAACAACATCCGGGACCCAAAAGAAGCTCGACGACAACTAAATAAAACATGAAATTTCATAAACCAAGTGAATAATTCTAACATGAAACTTTCTTTTACAAGGCCTTAAATTCTCAAATATTTTTTTATTCTTCTGGGATCATATCTCCCTCATGGTTGCACAAGATGCACTCAACCATACCTTTGTATGTGACTTTTCTGTTTAGCAAAGCTCAAAAAAATCCTTAAAACTTTTTGGATTCAAAAAATAATCGTAACCAGTTCCGGCTAATTTCATTGAAGTTACAATTAATACCAACACAAATGAGGAATTGTTAGGGTTGCAAATGAAATCGACTGGACCGACAAAGCACCGAAACCGACTTAATATGAGCCTTAGATTTAATTAGATTCTAGTCATCCATTTATCCTATATATGACTAAGTTTTTTATCTTAACCCTAAAAAATTGAATTTCTCTTCTCCACTCCGCCCTTCTTACACCAATCACCACGAGCAGTAAATCACAATTTCCATCATCATTAGAAACCATCACCTTCTTCTTCTTATTCTTCTTCTTCCTTTTACTTTTCTTAAGAATCAACAGCTGTAGAATTATTAGTAATATTAGTGAGTCACATTAATCAGTAGTTTAAGTAAGACCATGTAATTATCGGTTTGATTTCAAGTTGTATTCGTTTGTATCTCGTTAATATATGGCCATGATTATTTTTTTCATGTACCCAAAGGTAGACATGAGCAGAGTAAGTGGGTGAGCACTAAAAAGTAGTTAAATTAGTTAATTTTGAATTAATACAATTATTTTTTAAGTTTATTTGATAAATAGTTGTTAATATAAAGAGCGTGGATGCTCCTACTGTAGGGTGGCATTGAGATTAGGGTCTATCACTGAAAAAATGAATCTGGATGTACTCTTGGAATATAAAGTTCTTATAATCTTCTTCACTACATCAAGTACTGTTGTCCATGACATTTGGTATCATCCATTAGTTCTTGTGCATATTTTGTCATGAAAAGAGGTCCTTCCATTAAAGATGTTAATGCTACAATATCAGTTAATCAAAAATCTCTCTAGAAATTACTCATGTGATGTTGTTCCTCATACTGTCGATGAGAATGCACGTGGTTTTCTCTTGACGAAACTTGTTTCTATATAAGAAGAAAATAGATCCAAGTTGATAAGCTTATCGAGATATTATCTAAATCTACACCAAACCCACAACCACCTTCTATTTATACACCTCCTTATTTAACTCAAACATTATCTTCATACTCAACCTCTTATTCCGGTGGTTCTTAAAACACCCATGTTAAACCTACAAAACTAGATTTTTCTAGATTTGACAGCGAAAATAGTCGTAGCTAGATTCAGAAATGTGATGCATACTTTCAGATCCATAATCTTGATGAACAACAAAAGATAGATTTTTCTTCTGCGCACCTGGATGTTAAAGCAGGCTTATGGTATTTGGAATATTACACTGGTAATTATCTATTTCTTGGTCAGATTTTATTGAATCTATATGCAATTGTTTTGAAAATCTTGCTAATGATAATTATGTGGGATGTTTCAAAACACTATCTCAAATCACTACGACGGAGAAATATTTTGAACATTTTGAACAACTAAAAGCTTTGATGCTCAGTAGATTTTATCATCTAACTGAGGAGTATTTCATTCTAAGTTTCATTACTGGCTTGAATGATGAACTGTGTAGTTCTGTATATGTGCGTAAACCCACTACTCTTTCTCTAGTATTTTTCTTAGTAAGACTACAAGATAATGCCCTAACATATGAACAAACACCATCAAAACCTATATCTATATAAATCCAACAACCTCCTCATTTATTCTTAAATCGAACACCCGTTTTTTTTATCAAACCCACTACACCTAAACCTGCTTCCACTTTATTACAATATCCTAGTTTCATCACACCTTCAATTTTTTCACCAAGAACTACTTATGTACCACTCATCTAGATCTTACTCAAATTTAACTGAACCAAAGATGCTCTAAGGGTATATGCTACAAGTGCAATGAGTAATACAAACCAGGACATCGTTGTAAGATTCAAAAATGCTTCATAATAATACCAGAAGAATAAGACGGTAGTGAACATAGTTGTCACCGCAATTCGGTAACGGGTTAGGAGCTGAACAAGCATTTTAAGCGTATGATTAAACCTTGTTAGACAATTGCTCGGTTGAACCCACCAAGCGTTGGTATGTAAAGTTTGGTTGTCATATTTTAGTAAATCAAAACTCATGTTAAGAGTCGCTTGATTACGTACTAGAGTCAACTTTGTATAGGTTAGCTTGAATGTATTAGGATATGAGACATTACAAGTATTGCGAAGTCTTGAAGATGTGAAGAAGCAAGGAGCTACAACGACAACAATCATCCTTCCACTTGAGGTTAGTGATATTTGACTTGAACTGTTTCATTCCCTAATGTATCTTTGAAGTCCTGCATATTGAAAACATAACTGCGAAGCATATTTGACCTCTAGATAGACATAGTATTAAGGAATACAATACGAGGTTTATTACTTAACCATTAAACTTTGTAGATAAGACCACTACACCATTTTTCCCGATTAGAAACAAAAATTTGCAACTGCTCCAGAGGCGTTGCGAAACAAAATATGCAACGGCTCGAAAAATAGCAACGGCTTTTTGCAGCTGCGAAATTGGCAACTGGGGCAAGCAATTGCGAAATATTTAAAGCTGTTGCAAATCGCAACGGCTGATCAAACCACATGTGTTTTCCGCTTGTGTGCAAACTAACACCTAAATTGCACATGTGCGATGAGTTTGAGTGGATGGGAACACTATTTTTGATGGTTAAGATTTGCTCTAGAAAATGAACGGTTCTTGATTCAACCCTATCCTTTATCCCCTAAGAGAGAGTGAACTCGTTATTCTCCGCCTCCATCTCTGTTCTCCATCCTCTTTCTCTTCTCCCTCCCTTCACTCCTTTTGCCTCTCTGCTTCAGAAAAAAATAAATCAGTCTCAGTTCTATAATCATAAAAATACCACCATCATGAGCGAAGTTTGCGAAAAATGTCAACACATGCCATTTCTCTCCAATCTTTCTCTGGAAACCAGTTGCAATTTCAAAGTTAGGGTTTGTAAAAAAGAAAAATCCCTTGCGTTTTGACATGGTTCGAGATTTGGGTATTCTTTTCGTATTGAAACTAAATTTCATCGATTGCATCTCACTCTCTAAAACACCGATTCATCTTCCAGATCGAAAACCCTAATCCACTGCTACAATTTCTAGGTATTTTGTCCTCTCTTAAAAATCAAATGATAAGTTATTTTGTTTTGTTCATTGTTCAGATTTCTGGTTTGATAAATTCAAGGATGTGTTAGTTTGCAAGGTTAGATTTGGGGTTTATCGTTTTTAGCGAGATAATGTTAGGGATTTTTTTTTTCCTCTTGAAAATTTAAAGATTAATGAATTACGTTTTTTTCATAAATTGAATTTTCAAGGGGATTGGGGGGTTGGTTCAGGTTAATGGGGTTAACTGAGTAAAGTTATATATAATCAGTTCTGAGTTTACATGAATTTTTAATGGAGCTGTAGTTGTATTTAAGTTTGTGATTGTGATTGAATTCAAGGGATTGGTTCATATTGGAGATGGAACAGGAATTGAGTTTGGAATTGATAATGAATTGTCTTTGCATCAACAGCTGAGAGTAAGGGCTTGATAGTGTTGGTCAGCTGCACTGAAATGGCAATGAGTTAATTGTGCTGGTAAGAATTCAGTTTGAATGTGTAGAGGAAACCTGGGTAATTCACATTGAAGTTTTGTTTGTTAATGTTTCATTATTTTACTTTTCATGAAATTCATGTTTGGGATTCAGGGTTGTGTCTTACTTAAAATTTTGTTACCTCTGACAGTACATGGGGCATCTATACGAAATAAGCTTGCTACTACAGAGCAAGGATGTTTCTCTCTTAAAGTTTTTATTGATTTGATAGACGATCCTATCAAATCTCAGCTGCTACCAATCATCATAGGTGACACCAATGACCCTTTCTGGAGATGCTTACGGGTACTAAGTCTAAATAATATTTCTTTGCATAAATTTGGGTGTGCAGCATGTTCTAGAGCGCCATCCTACTACTACAAACCTTATGTGCAATGAGCTTAGGGGTTGCTTTTTTCGACTTTCTAAGATGGGTGCAGAGGAACTAACTGGTGGTACTGAGATATGGGTATGTTTGAGTGTTTTACAGGGATAAGTGGTGGTGTTACTGGTGGATCTAATGGGTTCGAGATGATTTCATAAGTGAAGATGGGTTCAGAGTGGATGCTGCTAAAACTGGTGTTGTCTGTGTTGTTGTTGGTGATTGCTTGAATGGGTTATGGAAGCTGTGGTGGTCCTATAGATGTTGTAGCTGATGTTGCAGTTGAAGATGGGTTTTTCAGTTATCTGGTTCTCTTTGTAAAAGCTCCACAAAGTCAAATAAACCTCCATTGTTATTCATCTCCGAATTTGAGAAGCTGCAGAGAAAATCGATTTGATATTTCTCTAGAAATAATCGGTATGTTTTCTATTCCTTTCATGAAAACAAAACCTTAGGTTACATTACTTCCCCGTGAACTATTTATTCTCTCTTTTCTTATTTCCTGACCTAGGAATCTTAATTCCTGACCTAGGTTAAATCCGAGATCACTGCAATACCGAGACTCGGTAGTGAAGTGGATGATTGATACTAGTATTTTTCAGTTTTTGTTGAAATTTTAGTTGAGTAAGCATAGTTTTGGTTTTGTGAGAAGGTGAAATCAATTCTCTTCTAAACCTAATTTGTGTTATCTAATTTTCTGATTCAAAGGTTTACTTGGTCTAGACCACTAAGTTTCTTTGGAAGTATTGCTTATGGAAACAGGTAGCTCTACGGCACTGCCCATATAATCCTTAAAGCAACCATATTCGATGTGCTGAAGCAACCATACCAGGTATTTAATTTTTTATTTGAATCAATTGGAATGGTTACTTTCTATATGTAAAATTAGATCTGATCATCGTTCGTGACTATTGTAGATACCAGGGGTTACTTATTTGATAGTATGAAGGTGGATGGTATTTGTGAGGGATATAAAAGCTCAACAAAGTATTTTGTGGTATGTTTCGCCAGCTAAGATATTGCATCTCTTAGTTTTCAGTCTCGCTTTTGTTTACCTTGTAAGTTGTCTTAATCTTCAGAGGGTATGGTAAGACTTGTACTTGATCAAAGTATTACGAGGAATGCAGAACCTTGGTGTGAAAGGTGCGTTGTTGCATTCCCCTGCGCGATACAGAATGACGGGAAATCTGATGTTATCAATTTGGTTAGCTCAGGTTTCCGAATATTGGTAAAAGGTAAACCTTCTAGTCAAAGCATTATGAGGATGCAGTGGAATGGAAGGTTCACAGGTTCAACTATTCCTTATACTCCTCAAGCTGTTGATGTACAAGGGAAAAACAACATTTTTGTTGCTTCATCAAAGAGAAACACTTTGGTTATTATGCAGGTCACTCGATCCGTTTTTTCTATTAAGTGTGCACATTTTTTTAGTTGGCAGTTCTATATTTTTGGTTTGTTTACAAGGATGTTTTACTCGCCATGTTCGTGCATTATTCCAAGATTCTAAGGAAAAGGTCAGTCTCTTGATAGTTGAACTTAAATAGTTTCCTATTTTCTCTAGACAGATTCATGCTCACTATCTACTTATTGGTGACTGTAATAATGTTATTAGTGACTGCAATTTTCTGAAATAATACTTTCACCACCCATGGTTTACAGATCTTACGGAACAAACCTGATTTTCGATCAAGCCAATGGTCAAGCATTAGCCACAGTGCTAAACATTTTGTAGCCGCTTTCATTGAGCCATTACCACGGTGCTAAACTCTATTTAATCTGCCAATATAGTATTTCAACGTGTATGATCCGTTCGTTTTATAAGAGCTTATGGATTATCTATGTCCTACATGCTATAGCCATTTCTTGGTCATCTCATTCTAGTAAAAAGACTAATGTGCAGTTCCATGCTAACTCTTTAATGTTTTCCATAAGATTGCTGAAGTGTGTTTCAGAGGGTGAAGCCGGATGATGTCAATGAGAACAAGTAAGGAATACTAGCTTGCAATGTTTAATTTAGAAATGATGAAAATACTCTAAAACGTAGGTATCTACGAGAATTGAACTTATGCTGTTTAATTTCGATATGTGAAAGCTTATGAGAACATAGGTATCTAGAAGAATTGAATTGTCCATATAGATATGATGTTTGATATCAGGAAGACTATATATTCATATCTTGTATATGTATATTTTCCTTTGGTATTCCATTTTTGATCCTTCAGGGGCATATAATTTTTGTTTTCAGTCAAATTTTGGCCTGAAAATGTTGCAGGGAACTCTTGACTAGGTCAACAGACGGTTGACTAGACTTTATTATTCTGTTACAAAATTTAGAAACGGCTATCAGCTGTTGCAAAATTTTGAACCAGACCAACAAAACCCGGTCCGGCTAAGATTAGTCGTTCTAAGTTCTTTTGGTTCTAAATTTCGCAACTGCTAGAGAGCTGTTGCGACGAAAATGTAGTACAGCTGCATGATGTTGCTAAATCTATTTGCAACATCTAAACAGTTGCAAAATCGCAAGAGAAAACAGTTGGCTGAACCGAAAACTGTTGCGAAATTTTTTCGCAATAAAATCGGAGCTGTTGCAAAGAAAATGCAAGGCCACGTTTCGTAACGGCTGGCTGCTGTTGCAAGTCACTTTGCAACAGCATCCAGCCGTTGCTAATACCAAAAAACGGTGTAGTGGACATTGCCATAATCATTTGAATGCTATTGTGATTATTTATGGGTATGAGGTGAGGATTTCATCCTAGGGAACAATGTTTACATGTGTTCTAAGGAAGTAAGTTCATAAACTAGTTTGTGGACCGAAAAGGAAATTGCCAGGTGTTATTGGTTTTGTTATTCATTGCATATCTCATGAACAATCAATATGTGTGATAGAGTATAACCGCTCACAACTTGTTGTGTTCTTGGTAGACCTATTCACAAAGGCCTGACTTATGTATTGGTATAACTTTTATTAGTAAAACCGATCTTAAGTAATCACCTGTGGTATGATCGGATTTTGTATGTCTACCCAATTAAAAGGAAAGGGGAACCGATACTTGTAAGGGGTGCAGTACATCAAAGGGAACCGATCCTTGTATGGGGAGCAGCAAGGTTTATAGCAGAAAAGGGAACCGGTCCTATGGACATGTGCAACACGTTTTTAGGCAAAGGGGAACCGATCCTATGGACATGTGCAACACATATAAGTTAGATACCATATATATGTGGGGAACCGATCCTAGTACCTAGTCAACCGAATTTTTGGAAAGCTAGTGTGACTATGCACAGTACTCACATGGAGGTAGAACCGAAACTTGTTTTGGTAGAACCGTAAACCCATGATTGTGATTGAATGTTGGTTTGATCAATCACATAGTTATTGAAAGTCATATAAACCAATTCTAAACTTGTTTGGAAGTGCGGAAATCGGTTTCAAGGTTGTAAGTGTGAAAGAGAACTTACAAAGTTAAGATGTCGACAAACTTTGAACACGTGCTGTGAATGTTTATTTCTTTAATTTTTCAAAGATATTCCTTAACGGCTAAGGGAAGAGAATCCCAGGATCGAAACATAAGTAAGTTAAGAATCTTTTAATTAAGGTTATTAATTTCATTTTTTAGGGAAATTACAGAATTAGTAATGTGCATTCACTAATTAGATTTTCCGAGAGATTTCGATCATTATTTTTGGACAGAGCATTTCCAGGAATTATGAAAACTGAATCTGTGCTTTAATGAATATCTTGAGAATATTTTCGGTTTTGGAAATTCCTTGGTGTCCAAACTTCCTTGTCTATAAATACTCGAAGTTTTCGTTTCTAGCAAACTAATCCTTCGTAACAACAGATTTACTCTTTTGTTGTTGTTACTGGTGTACCACCTATTCGGAGAGGAGAGTAACCTAATTAGGCAAAATCTCTTATGACCGCTCAGTTTAAAGTCTTCTTTGGGATTGAGAAGCTCTAGCGTGTACCGTTGGTGGGAAACTAAATAATTGTGGTTTATCTTTTGTTTTCGATTGATTTGATTGATTAACGGTGGTTGAAATATTATTGCACCTAGTTTGTTTATTCTTGAGAATTTTCTTTTCTGATATAAGATTCACTCAAACTAGTTCAGAGTTTCGACAGGGATCTTTATACTGTTGTTAGTTCTAAAGACGATCTTGTGATAATCCATTGTTAACATACTCCGTTCTGTGCGTGATTGATCACAAGAGATTCAAGTGATTGTGTGCAGGTTTTTATTGAAGATTTAAGAAGATTTGAAGACAAATAAGATATTGAAGATCTGACTTGGGTTTTATAATCTTTGGTGTGCACAATACTTGTTTCGGTAAAAGAGGATCCAATTAATAATCGGTTTATCCTTGTGGTAGATTGGATTGATTAATTTAGTAGATCGACATCAACACGATTCTTCGGATTAAAGGTGTTGTTGGCTTAATCTTAAACGATTACCTTTGGGTGATTGAATATAATATAGATCTAAGGACCTGACGAAGGAGTTTATGTTGAGATAAACGGAAGAGCCTTTGTCCGACTCATATCACCTGGTTGAATGAAGTTGATACCAAACAGATTTTTATTCCTTTAATGCTTGAAATACGAACCAAAGGAATTGTTCCAAGTACGTGACTTATTTATAAGTTGGAGGCGTGGGAATACAGAAGGAACTAGGTGAACTATAGGGTTAGTTACTTGGTCTCAACTATACGAAGTTAGTGTAATTTTGTGTAGCGGCTTAATCTTGAGAGTATTCAATTCTGGACTAGGTCCCGGGGTTTTTCTGCATTTGCGGTTTCCTCGTTAACAAAATCTTGTTGTGTCATTTACTTTTATATTCCGCATTATTGTTTTATTATAATTAAAGTAAATTACACAAACGTTAATTCATATTTACTTGATAAGCAATCCTATTGTGTTTGGTTAAGTCCGAACCTTTGTATCAAGTAAACATACTTCGTTATTGTATTGTCTCGATCTCGTATCCATAGACGATCACATGAAGTGTAAACCGATTAGTTGTATTGTCTCGACTCAGTCCATAGACAATCACTTTCGGAGAAAGGACTTATAGGTAGGAAATTTTTTAGCTTTTGAGGTATATTTGGGTTCCCTCGCCTTTTAAATTGGTATCAGAGCGGGCAAACACGAAAAGATCTAACAATCTGTGTTTGGTGCGATCCAACCTATAAGAAACGAGTCAAAGTAAGATTAAGCGAAAGAGAAAATTATTGAAAGACTTAGTTAACGTATCGCAAGAGGTTTTTAAACCATCTTCAGAATCAGAGGTCATAGACTTTATGTTGGAAAAGTTTCGTGAGAAATTGTTGTCTAACGAAATTCTCTTAAGTGTGTCTAATGAGCAAATAAAGGAACTTCAGGTTACTTTACAATTAAAGACTACTGAATATGAAAGGCATCGTCTAGAATACGAAAAATTGAGGAAGATACTTCTCAACAAATTCAGAGCCTTGAAGAAAAAGAAAATGATAGTCTCTCTCAAGCAGAACTGTTAAAAGAGGAGCGTGATGCTTCTCTTGAAAAAATTCATTTGTTGTAAGAGAAACTTGTTGAATCTAATGCAAGGATTAACTCTCAACAAAAGAGTTTTGAAGAGAAAGAAGGTGTATATCTCTCACGAGAAAAATGCCTTGAAGCTGATCTAGCCAGTGCTCTTGATAAAATCAAGATGTTGGAAGAAGAAAATTTGGAACTGAAAAAATCCAATGAAAGCTCAAATAAGTTAACCTCAATGTTAGAAGCAAGTAGAAATCATCGTGATACACAAGGATTGGGCTATAAGGGAATAAATGCTTCAAATATTAGCAAAGAGGTAAAATTTGTTAAAACTACAAATTCTTCTCAATCAGAGGCTTCCACTGATGATAAAGATGCTCCTATCTCTTGTAAAGAAGAAAAGTTCGTCAAGCCTAAGAATAGTGTTCAACCAGCAGTAATCAAAGAGAGCACTTATGCTAAGAAGAAGAAGAAGAACACTCGTCGAGCTCCAATGCAAGAGGACCCACAAAAAGGTAACACTAAAACCCATACTTCGTATATTTATACTAAGCATTGTTGTTATTATGGTAATAAAGGACACTTGCAATGGGGATGAAAAGTTCGTAAGATGCGAGATGCGCCTTTCCATTGTATCAAACGAATTGGATAAGTTTTCTCCTCTTAAGAACTCAGATCGGTATTGTCCTAAGTTTAGGCAAAAGAATTATTATAACGATAGTTAAAATTTTGCATATCACTCGACAAGGTCATCTCATAAAAGACCCGAATATACAAAGAGAGAAAACTTTGTAAAAAATGCAAAGACAAGATCTGATGTTCCAAATTGTAGAAAGGGTGTTTCGCAAAATATTCAAAAGGACAATGATTCTAGTGGTATTATGAAGGAGAAAGATGCTCATGCGAAACCCAACTCTAAATGGGTCCCAAAATCCTTCATAGCCAAGAAGGGACCAAAAGTTAGTCACAAGAATGACTCTCAGCTGCTAATTGTTGGTGACAATAATTACAAGAGTCTTCTTGAAAGACTAAAGAAAGACATTATGTCTGAAATCTCTTGTACTAGTAAAGATTGTGATAATGACACTCTTCATCACAAGTCAAAGAAGAAAAACAAGAGATGGAATAAGAGAAAACAAACCAAGAAAGAGGTCAAGAATGATGATTCGGTCTTAGTCACTCGTGACGTACAAGACAAGGATCAACTCGACACAACCTAGTTGTGTTGGAATTTGCATGCTCACCTTGGTGCTCAATTTTTTTTAAGGTGAGGAAGCACATGAAAAACTGAGCACATGATCTCTCGGTTATTATATGACTAATTAACATCTTCAGGAGATTTATTTTCTTCTATACTCATACTTTCTCTTTCTATATTTGAGGTTTTGATAGAAACAGTAATTGTGAGTTTATGATGTTTATCTATTGATCATATATATGTAGCTCTTATTTTTACCATTAAAACGAGCCAAAAATCACTGAATTCGGACATCATATGCAAAAGTTATGTCAAAAACAGTTTACTGTTGTGATCCGTCACAAGTAACACTTGGGGGTACCAATCCTAGTGATAGGTGCAAAAGGGGAAGAGATCCCGTGCACAAGTGAAGTAAGTTTTGTTACTGGGGGAAGAGATCCTATGCACATGTGCAGAAAATTTTGATATTGGGGGAAGAGATCCTATGCACATGTGCAACAAGTTTTGTTATTGGGGGAGAGAGATCTTATGCACATGTGCAGCACGGTTTTAACTATAAGGAAGAAGTGAAAAACTGTTTTGCCCATAACTTCTTCGTCCGAACTCGAAATGACCTCATTCTTTTTGCGTCAGTTTCACAATTTAATTCCCTACAAGATAGAGGTAATTCCAATACTTGATTTCATGTTGAATATTTATGGTGTATTGCAAATTGGTTTATGGGATGTTTGATCTCGGTTTTACTACCTTGATATTCGATCTCATATATTGTGAACCCTTATGGTTTGGGTGACTTTTTGATTTAGCGGGATTAAGTTCTATCCCTAGTAGTTAGGCTTTATCAAAGGATCATGAGGGGTTCTGGTAGAAACAATATGTGAAAAAGTCACAATATGTTGAATCGGTTTTGGTTTAGCATAAAAGCATATGTGTTTCGACGGTTTTCAACTTTTGCTTGCAATTGCTAAAACCTATTTTCAATCTTTATCTGATAAAGGTGAGGTGTGTTGTTATTATTTTGTATATGCATAAGGATGACAACGTGGTGATATTTCGTTATCGATTCTCCCTGGACGAAGATGCTATCATATTGGAGAAGTGGATGCGAAATTTGAGGTAACAATCTTGTTAGTTAAATGTTTCCCTGTTTAAGAAAATCTGAGTTTATATTATATATATTTGTTGCTTTTGCTTAATAATATTTCGGTTCAATTGATATTTATTCCATGATATGTGTGTGGATGTGTGTTTCAATTGGTTCCGGTTAAGAAAAACTATTGTTATCTTGCTTTATTGTGCGATATCAATTGTTTAGGCTTACAAAATTTCGGTACAATTGATGTGTGCGTGATTCAATTGGTTTCGGTTAAGAAAAACTATTGTTATCTTGATTTTGTATGGTATTAATTGTTTAGGATTACAAAATACGGTGCAATTGCGGTGCTTTTAATGTCTATGTTGTTTCAATTGCTTCCGGTTGAGGTGAATAATTATGCAAGTTGATTTATTTTGGTTTGTATGAATTATTTATAGATTAACGAAATAATTTTTGTACGGGATGAGTTGTTCAGTCCAATTCGATT
Organism: Papaver somniferum; assembly: GCF_003573695.1. Taxonomy (NCBI): domain Eukaryota; kingdom Viridiplantae; phylum Streptophyta; class Magnoliopsida; order Ranunculales; family Papaveraceae; genus Papaver; species Papaver somniferum. The sequence continues at coordinate 105,318,364 of NC_039359.1, read as the reverse complement.
CCGGATAAGAAACTAAGTTAATTCTGATCTTAGTTTGTCTTATCAAAGTGAGGTTTCGGTTATTCAAGTCTAATCGAATGCCTAAACAAGGAATGCTAGTTAACTAACCTAGTACTTGTCTTGTTTAAAATTGAACGGTCTAAGTTTATGGATAATTAGAACCTGATGTGAAAAATGGAGTTTATCTTTATTTTGGTCTTATCGAATTAAGTTGTTGTTTTTGAACAATCAGTTTAGCAAAGGGACTAATGTGCTTAGTTGTTTTTGGTTTGCTAAACTAAATTGGAAAAATTGTTTCAGACAATTGTTTCCTTGGTAACATATCAAAATAAGACTACTTGTAGTTTCGGTTTTGATATTGGTTATCAGAACGTGATGTGTGGAACCCTCGTGCCTAACTCTACAGGTTTGCAAGTCTATTATGATATTTGTAAGATTCTTTTCGTGTTGTCCTTTATTTTTTCGTTTCTTTGTCATTTTTGTGACAAAAAGGGGGAAAACATATGGAGTAAACATGTGATGATGCCATTGATTTTATATTGATTGGCATCGCTAGGGAAAAGAACATTGGTACTTGAATGTTTTATCTAACGAAAGAGTGAAAGCACAGACTAAGGGGGAGTAACATGTCATATAAATTGGTATAACAAAGACGTGCGGATTGAATATCTACCTATCTTCCTTAGGGGGATTATTAGCTTTGTTATTATAATGTCAACATCGGCATTTTCAAGGATTGAATGTAAGCAGTTTTACTGTGCTGTTGAATCGGGAATCAAGCGGATTGTAATGAATTCTTGTAATTTGTTTATCCATATGATGTAAGAGTTTTGTCACTAAAATTGACAAAGGGGGAGACTTTTAGATCATTGCTCGGTTGAACCCACCAAGCCTTGGTTTTTCAATTTTGATTGTCATATTTTAGTGAATCAAAACTCATGTTAAGAGTCGCTTGATTATGTACTAGAGTCAACTTCGTATAGGTTAGCTTGAAAGTGTTACGATATGAGACATTACAAGTATTGCGAAGTCTTGAAGATGTGAAGAAGCAAGGAGCTACAACGACAACAATCATCCTTCCACTTGAGGTTAGTGATATTTTACTTGAACTATTTCATTCCCTAACGTATCTTTCAAGTCGTGCATATTGAAAACATCACTACGAAGCATATTTGAACTCTAGATAGACATAGTATTAAGGAATACAATACGAGGTTTATTGCTTAACCATTAAACTTTGTAGATAAGACATCTCCATAATCATTTGAATGCTGTTGTGATTATGTATGGGTATGAGGTGAGGATTTCATCCTAGGGAACAATGTTTACATGTGTTCTAAGGAAGTAAGTTCATAAACTTGTTTGTGGACCAAAAAGGAAATTGCCAGGTGTTATTGGTTTTGTTATTCATTGCATATCTTATGAACAACCAATATGTGTGATAGAGTATAACCGCTCACAATTTGTTGTGTTCTTGGTAGAACTATTCACAAAGGCCTGACTTATGTATTGGTATAACTTTTATTAGTAAAACCGATCTTAAGTAATCACCTGTGGTATGATCGGATTTTGTATGTCTGGCCAATTAAAAGGAAAGGGGAACCGATCCTTGTAAGGGTTGCAGTACATCAAAGGGAACCGATCCTTGTATGGGGTGCATCAAGGTTTATAGCAGAAAGGGGAACCGATCCTATGGACATGTGCAACACGTTTTTAGGCAAAGGGGAACCGATCCTATGGACATGTGCAACACATATAAGTTAGATACCATATATATGTGGGGAACCGATCCTAGTACCTAGTCAACCGAATTTTTGGAAAGCTAGTATGACTATGCACAGTATTCACATGGAGGTAGAACCGAAACTTGTTTTGGTAGAACCGTAAACCCATGATTGTGACTGAATGTTGGTTTGATCAATTACATAGTTCTTGAAAGTTAGATGAACCAATTCTAAACTTGTTTGGAAGTGTGGAAAATCGGTTTCAAGGTTGTAAGTGTGAAAGAGAACTTACAAAGTTAAGATGTCGACAAACTTTGAACAAGTGCTGTGAATGTTTATTTCTTTAATTGTTCAAAGATATTCCTTAACGGCTAAGGGAAGAGAATCCCAGGATCGAAACATAAGTAAGTTAAGAATCTTTTAATTAAGGTTATTAATTTCATTTTTTAGGGAAATTACAGAATTAGTAATGTGCATTCACTAATTAGATTTTCCGAGAGATTTCGATCATTATTTTTGGACAGAGCATTTCCAGGAATTATGAAAACCGAATCTGTACTTTAATGAATATCTTGAGAATATTTTCGGTTTTGGAAATTCCTTGGTGTCCAAACTTCCTTGTCTATAAATACTCGAAGTTTTCGTTTCTAGCAAACTAATCCTTCGTAACAACAGATTTACTCTTTTGTTGTTGTTACTGGTGTACCACCTATTCGGAGAGGAGAGTAACCTAATTAGGTGAAATCTCTTACGGCCGCTCAGTTTAAAGTCTTCTTTGGGATTGAGAAGCTCTAGCGTGTACCGTTGGTGGTAAACTAGATAATTGCAGTTCATTTTTTGTTTTCAATTGATTTGATTGACTAACGGTGGTTGAAATCTGATTGCACCTAGTTTGTTTATTCTTGAGAATCTTCTCTTCTGATATAAGATTCACTCAAACTAGTTCAGAGTTTCGACAGGGATCTTTAGACTGTTGTTAATTCTAAAGACGATCTTGTGATAATCCATTTTTAACAGACTCCGTTCTGTGCGTCATTGATCACAAGAGATTCAAGTGATTGTGTGCAGGTTTTTATTGAAGATTTAAGAATATTTGAAGACAAAGAAGATATTGAAGATCTGACTTGGTTTTTATAATCTTTGGTGTGCACAATACTTGTTTTGGTAAAAGAGGATCCAATTAATAATCGGTTTATCCTTGTGGTAGATTGGATTGATTAGTTGAGTAAATCAGCATCAACAGTATTCTTCGGATTAAAGGTGTTGTTGGCTTAATTTTAAACGATTACCTTTGGGTGATTCAATATAAGATAGATCTAAGGACCCGACGAAGGAGTTTATGTTGAGATAAATGGAAGAGACTTTGTCCGACTCATATCACTTGGTTGAATAGAGTTGATACCAAACAGATTTGTTGTTCCTTTACTGTTTGAAATACGAACCTAAGGAATTGTTCCAAGTACGTGACTTATTTATAAGTTGGAGGCGTGGGAATACAGAAGGAACTAGGCTAACTATAGGATTAGTTACTTGGTCTCAACTATACGAAGTTAGTGTAATTTTGTGTAGCGGCTTAATCTTGAGAGTATTCAATTCTGGACTAGGTCCCGGGGTTTTTCTGCATTTGCGGTTTCCTTGTTAACAAAAACTTGCTATGTCATTTACTTTTATATTCCGCATTATTATTGTTTTATTATAATTAAAGTAAATTAACACAAACGTTAATTCCCATTTACATGTGTTTGAGGGTGAAAACGGTTTCTACAGATTTCAGTAATTTCGGGCGTGTGGGTGAGAAACGAGTCTAAACCCTAAACAATGTACTGCAAGGGAGTACTTTAGATTCAAGAGATCAATCTGTACAAATCCGGCCTACACCAAGAAATGGCCGTTCCAGACTTGCTTCGGTCACAATGAGGAGGACAAGGGTTGGTTTTGGGGAGGGAAGCGAAGAGAGTGTTGAGACTAGAATAGTTGATTCTGGAAGATTAGTTGTTTTGTGACTTGTATCAGAAAGTAGGAAGCTAACAGATGGGAAAGCTAGCCAACGTTTTCTGAGTATTGTATGCTCCTGACCACAAGTTTTTATTCGGTGGAAATAGGTAATGCCTATTCATACAAGTCGAAGTGAAACGTATTCTGGTCTCATTAAGAAATGGAAAACGGGTGAGTAAATGGGAGGATGTGGTAACCGGTAACGCTTGAAATTGATGTTCCACAAAAAAAAGCGTTTCACCATTACTCCCTGTATTTACTAACCGCCTCATCCTTATGACACTTTCTTATAACGAGCGTAATGTACACCGCACGCTGTGCCAAACCAATACCCAATGAGCATCTCCCAGTTTGTGACATGTGTTGATGTCTCGAGTGTTTTCGTGGAAAACATGTAGCATGTTGTTGTTGTCTGGAAAGTCGAGCTTGGGAGACTTGCCGGATCGGTGGTGACCTTCAACGGTCGAGATTTTGCATCTTAAGAGGAAGGTAGCCGTTGATTATTGCAACCTTTCATTTGGTAGCCAGTGGCATGAAAGTATGATCAATATGGCTTTAATGTGTCCCAGTTTAGGCGCGGCCAAAAGTTAGGGTTTTGGCTTTTTTTAGGCGCGACCAAACTAGGGCCAAAGGTTGCCATGCGTTAGCTGGTAACCTTGGATGGCTAAGATTTGCATCTTAGATGAAAAAGTGGCTGTTGATTGTTGCAGGCCTTCATTTTGGTAGCCGCATAGGGAAGGCCGGCATGGTATGGCGCGGTAAGGTGATTGGCAAGTCATTGGCACATGTGGCATGACATGCCTTGGTGCGGTTTGGCGTGGCCAAAACTAGGGTTTTGGGCCAAAGGTTACCATGCGTTGTTTGGCGACCTTAGACGGCTAGGATTTGCATCTAGGATGGAAGGGTGGTCATTGATCGTCGCACGCCTTCGTTTTGGTAGCCGCATGGGGAAGGATGTAAACATGCGGCCACACTCTCTAAGGAGATAGTCATTTCACCCCACCTGCATATGGTCGTATGAGTGTCTGGACACCATCTGGAAATAAAAGCAACCAAGCCTGAAATATCTTTCCTAATTTGAAGCACTGCGGAAGCCGCGACAGCATCAATGATCTGCGCCTTAGTCAAACTAGATTTTACACATTCCTGGCTCATCACGAATCTCATCCTTTTCTCAAAGGGACACAACGGATTCACAGATATTTTAAAGTCAATAGGATAAGCACGATACTCTTTTCCTATGAAGACAAAACCTTATTACACCTCCTGGCCGAACCGACCGGCCCTCTCCTTCACTTTCCGGACCAGTCATAAGAATCGACACATACTTGGGATGATTTCTCCTAATCGTGGCGGATGTTGTAAAGAACTCATCATCTATGTTTGGCTTGGAATTGCCAACATCTTTCGGTACGATAGAACTTTTTTCAAATGACATCCTAACGAAAATTCTCTCACGCTACTTCCACCTTCGAAATAACTACAATGGAACAATACGAAGAGAAATTATTACGGAAAGTGCATGGAAATTATTTTATCAGAAACAGGAGATCCATCCTGGACGCAAGCCAATTTGGGACTGACAGACCATGCATCACCTCCTCATGCCAAGACCGTACCCTGCAGCGGGAAATTTGCGCACGGCCGAGGAGGCGCGCCCCACCACGTGAACCATACACACGGTCACACCAGGAAAAAGGAGTAAACCCTAGAAGCTAGGTTTTCGCGGGAAGGGAAGGACAATTACCAGCTCATGCATGCCTACTTTGCACGGTAATTGAGGCGGCCAACATCACTACGGTATTCACGCCTAAATGTTACTACAAGTTCGTGCAAAGCATACCTACGGATAGTATTCATAACAAAACATAAGGACAACATTTCTACAAGTTCATGAAAAGGTACGCCTACAGCTAGGGTTTGCACTAACACAAAAAAAAAACAACAAGAAAATCAAGTTAAATAGGAAGTGTTGGAAGACATACCTGGGATTCGCTCGTCCGCTTTACTGTTACCACATGGCCAGAATAAAAAAATAATATAGGTGTGAAGTAAAAGGAGAGGTCGTCTCTCCTTTTATAAGCGTGATACTTGGGGGTTTGAATAAGGAAAGGACTTCCTATTTGAGTCAAGTAAGGAAAAGAGGCAATCGGGCCCGCGAAGACCAATCACCATGCCAAGACCATTTGCGTCATTTCCTTGGCCCCACCACGCCAAGTCGTCCTCCATTCTTGCCTCGCCAGGACCGCGCCATGCCTTGGCCCCACATGCCAAGCCGTACGCATGCTTTGCCTCACCAAACTGTGTCATTGCCTTGGCCCCACCATGCCAAGCCGTCTGCGCCATGACTTGCCGCACCAACACCGACAACTCTCCAAGCTAGCGTCATGATGTTCCCTAGCCCATCCAAGGTGATGCATAGCCAGACTAAGCCGACGATCTTCATCTCACCACTTCACGGTCTACACCACGAATAGAATACACGCAAGGCCGCCAAACACGAGGATCGTGGACTCTCCTTACCTATCGAAAAAGGTTAGTCGGACTTTCCTGAACATCTTTCCACGATTTGTCGTTTCGATTTTTGTCCTTGCCCGTCACCATCTTATGCTTACCTCGCAACAATGCTCATATTCCGAGCTAAGCATGGGACTTAATGTTAATGGTGGTTTTTAGCTTAGGGTTAAAATCGTAAAATCGTACAACTGACATGATGTCACTATGACCATTAGCACATTTATTGAATCGATCATCATGCCTATGTAAGAATTACCAGGGTACCTTTTTTTTATGTGTCATGTTCCACGGCAGAATCCTACACATTGACCGACATCATCTATGCCAAACCCTAATTCTCATGCTACCGCGCCAAGGCATGCCAACCATGCCAGCCGCACCACTATGCCAATGGAAAACCATGCCAGCCACATCTTCACGACAAGGCATGCCAACCATTTTTCAAGTCTCCTGATGAAAAGGGAATCTTCCGGGTGTAAGACCGAGTTTTACGGGAGGCACCGCCGTGATCGTGGAAAGTCCCTAGTCGTCTCATCTGATAATCGACTCGTCAATCCCTGGTTGGATCGTTCTCTTTTAACCTCTAGGCAGGCCTGATGTATTTTCAAATGTTGTTGTAGATAGTAGTAAAAGGGGGTTCTTTTCGAACTTGTGAAGGGAATAAATTTTTTTTTAAATTTAAATAATTTAGAAATGTAGAAAATTCAATTAACAAGTGATATAAATTTTATGGAGAAAAATAGAGGTGAAGATTCCACCATTCAACAATATTTATGTAATGTTATTTAATTTTTAATTATGCAAATTAAACAATTGATTTGATTCTTAATAATTCCCAAAAGCAGATTTCCAAAATATCAAATGTTAGTCGCAAGCATAATGCATCAAGAGTATAAAACTAAGCATGCATTATCAAGAGAAAATACAATTGATTAATAAAAACCATTTAAATCATTTTTTTTCAATGCAATTAATCATATAAAAATATTGCAAAAATTAAATAAATAACAATTACCACATAAATATTGTGTGAATGGCTTCCTCCATCACCCCTGGGATTGGGTTTAGCTCATCATGGTGTAATACATCTCAAAAGATTTTATTAATGCTCAATAGTTGATTACAAATGATGAAATAATAGGAAAATCGATTTAAGACCGTCCGTTGCGACACGCAGGAAACGTCCAGAAAGAACGGCACAACTGAAGTGCTGTAAGCACTATTCCTAAGTCGCGATAAAGGAATTGGAAATTGTCGCAATTAAGCGACACTTTTCAACGACTTTCTCTTACCATCTAATGTTCTTCGTGTTCTTGGCTGAGCAACAGCAGAACTTCTTCGCCTGTCGGCCTCTTCTTTTGATTCTCTCGGCTCTAACTCTCTCCCAATGACTTGACAACCCCTTCTACTCTACCCCAGAAGTCTTTTTATACTCAACAGGTAGACGAAATCCTTTGCAATAACTCCCAAAAATCTTCCATTACTCGGACAGTTCATAATATATATATTTTTTCCTTTTTTATTTCGATTACGTATCTGCAGCTGTTAATTTCATGGAAACTCACCTTAATTGTCTTCTACACGGTCCAAAAGTGTGTTAGAGTCCTCCATGCATCATCATAACACGTTCGAATTCCTCCAAAAATTCTCTCAAACCCGTGACAGACATGAACTGCCCTGTTCCAACCTCATGAATTTCCTAGACGATTCTAGCCAATTTCGATCGAACCAAAAGCCCCCAACATGTTTGATAGGACATATCACAACTTCCTACCAAAAATCAGCCATTAAATCGACCCGTAACCCCTTCATTTTTGTGATCAAACTTCTGCCAGTTGAGAATTTAATTTCCCGCCAAAAAAAACGAATTTGAATGTTGAAGATGATATGCCCCCTATCATGAACTGGGGTGCGAATAGCAGACGCCTTGGGGGTGACCTGGGGGTGCCCCTTAGTAATTAGGTTACCCCTTATCCAAAAGCGAGAGTCCGAATAACACTTGTCCTCCGGGTGCCAAAATCAACTTTTCGAGCCGAATTTTCCAAAAATGTTTATTGCCTAAAAATACATAAAAACACAATATTAGTACAAAAATAGAGTTCCAACAATACGGACATTGAGGACAAATTAGACACAAAAATGCGTCTATCAAATACCCCCAAACTTATTATTTACTAGTCCTCGAGCAAAACAAAAAAATAAAACCGAGTTAATCTCGGGTGGGTTTAACAGAGGTGTACCCACAAAAACCATGACTTCTAATTGGTCACAAGTATCCAAAGAGCTATGAGGACATATATATTCTCAACCTATCTCCAAGTAACTAGAATGCCAGAGAAATTAAAGGTGTCAACTCTAAAGCTGACTGAAGAAAAGGGGAGACACATCCGCACGACTGCTAGATAAAGAGATATCCGCTACACAGCTAAATAAACATTGTAAGATGCGTCCGCTGCTTTACAGCTGGATAAGATTAGGAGAGAGATAAAGATGAGAGGGACATCTGCTACACAGCTGGAATAATTACGTGTGATGAGTTAAACCAGTGCTAGAAAGATCTTGTGCCAGATTGAAAGCAGACTAACAAAGTAACCAAAATGCATCTTTCTTCGACTCTCTCACAATGCTCAGTAGAAATAACGTCTTCTTCGGTCTTCAACTGTTGATGATAAACTCTCGAACCTCATAGAACCTTGACAATTAACTCTTCTCTTCGATTTCTTGCTTGACTTATAAATTTCTTCTTCCCTATGGCCTTATTGAACAAAAAGAACGTAATGATGTGTTTTTTT